>NW_027258121.1:0-50000 GCF_045791955.1 Oncorhynchus clarkii lewisi | reverse complement strand
ACTACTACTGTACTCTAACTACTACTGTACTCTAACCCTCTAACTACTACTGTACTCTATCGACTACTGTACTCTAACTACTAATGTACTCTAACTACTACTGTACTCTAACTACTACTGTACTCTAACCCTCTAACTACTACTGTACTCTAACTACTACTGTACTCTAACTACTACTGTACTCTAACTACTACTGTACTCTAACCCTCTAACTACTACTGTACTCTAACCCTCTAACTACTACTGTACTCTATCTACTACTGTACTCTAACTACTACTGTACTCTAACTACTACTGTACTCTAACCCTCTATCTACTACTGTACTCTAACTACTACTGTACTCTAACCCTCTAACTACTACTGTACTCTAACTACTACTGTACTCTAACCCTCTAACTACTACTGAACTCTAACTACTACTGTACTCTAACTACTACTGTACTCTAACTACTACTGTACTCTAACCCTCTAACTACTACTGTACTCTATCTACTACTGTACTCTAACTACTACTGTACTCTAACTACTACTGTACTCTAACCCTCTATCTACTACTGTACTCTAACTACTACTGTACTCTAACTACTACTGTACTCTAACCCTCTAACTACTACTGTACTCTAACTACTACTGTACTCTATCTACTACTGTACTCTAACTACTACTGTACTCTAACTACTACTGTACTCTAACTACTACTGTACTCTAACCCTCTAACTACTACTGTACTCTAACTACTACTGAACTCTAACTACTACTGTACTCTAACTACTACTGTACTCTAACTACTACTGTACTCTAACCCTCTAACTACTACTGAACTCTATATACTACTGAACTCTAACTACTACTGTACTCTAACTACTACTGTACTCTAACCCTCTAACTACTACTGTACTCTATCTACTACTGAACTCTAACTACTACTGTACTCTAACTAATACTGTACTCTAACTACTACTGTACTCTAACTACTACTGTACTCTAACTACTACTGTACTCTAACCCTCTAACTACTACTGTACTCTATCTACTACTGTACTCTAACCCTCTAACTACTACTGAACTCTAACTACTACTGTACTCTAACTACTACTGAACTCTATCTACTACTGTACTCTAACTACTACTGTACTCTAACCCTCTAACTACTACTGTACTCTAACCCTCTAACTACTACTGTACTCTATCTACTACTGAACTCTAACCACTACTGTACTCTATCTACTACTGTACTCTAACTACTACTGTACTGTACTCTAACTACTACTGTACTCTAACTACTACTGTATTCTAACTACTACTGTACTCTAACCCTCTAACTACTACTGTACTCTAACTACTACTGTACTCTAACTACTACTGTACTCTAACTACTACAGTACTCTATCTACTACTGTACTCTAACCCTCTAACTACTACTGAACTCTATCTACTACTGTACTCTATCTACTACTGTACTCTAACTACTACTGTACTCTAACCCTCTAACTACTACTGTACTCTATCTACTACTGTACTCTAACCCTCTAACTACTACTGAACTCTAACTACTACTGTACTCTAACTACTACTGAACTCTATCTACTACTGTACTCTAACTACTACTGTACTCTAACCCTCTAACTACTACTGTACTCTAACCCTCTAACTACTACTGTACTCTAACCCTCTAACTACTACTGAACTCTATCTACTACTGTACTCTATCTACTACTGTACTCTAACTACTACTGTACTCTAACCCTCTAACTACTACTGTACTCTAACTACTACTGTGCTCTAACCCTCTAACTACTACTGTACTCTAACTACTACTGTACTCTAACTACTACTGAACTCTATCTACTACTGTACTCTAACTACTACTGAACTCTATATACTACTGTACTCTAACTACTACTGTACTCTAACCCTCTAACTACTACTGAACTCTAACCCTCTAACTACTACTGTACTCTAACTACTACTGTACTCTAACTACTACTGTAGTCTACCTACTACTGAACTCTATCTACTACTGTACTCTAACCCTCTAACTACTACTGAACTCTATCTACTACTGAACTCTATCTACTACTGTACTCTAACCCTCTAACTACTACTGAACTCTATCTACTACTGTACTCTATCTACTACTGTACTCTAACTACTACTGTACTCTAACCCTCTAACTACTACTGTAGTCTAACTACTACTGTACTCTAACCCTCTAACTACTACTGAACTCTATCTACTACTGTATTCTAACTACTACTGTACTCTAACCCTCTAACTACTACTGTAGTCTAACTACTACTGTAGTCTAACTACTACTGTATTCTAACTACTACTGTACTCTAACCCTCTAACTACTACTGTAGTCTAACTACTACTGTAGTCTAACCACTACTGTATTCTAACTACTACTGTACTCTAACCCTCTAACTACTACTGTACTCTAACCCTCTAACTACTACTGAATTCTAACTACTACTGTACTCTAACTACTACTGTACTCTAACTACTACTGTAATCTAACTACTACTGTACTCTAACCCTCTAACTACTACTATACTCTATCTACTACTGAACTCTAACTACTACTGTACTCTAACTACTACTGTACTCTAACTACTACTGTACTCTAACCCTCTAACTACTACTGTACTCTAACTACTACTGTACTCTAACTACTACTGTACTCTAACTACTACTGTACTCTAACCCTCTAACTACTACTGTACTCTATCTACTACTGTACTCTAACTACTACTGTACTCTAACTACTACTGTACTCTAACCCTCTAACTACTACTGAACTCTAACTACTACTGAACTCTAACTACTACTGTACTCTAACCCTCTAACTACTACTGTACTCTAACTACTACTGTACTCTAACTACTACTGTACTCTAACTACTACTGTACTCTAACTACTACTGTACTCTAACCCTCTAACTACTACTGAACTCTAACTACTACTGAACTCTAACTACTACTGTACTCTAACCCTCTAACTACTACTGTACTCTAACTACTACTGTACTCTAACCCTCTAACTACTACTGAACTCTAACTACTACTGTACTCTAACTACTACTGTACTCTAACTACTACTGTACTCTAACCCTCTAACTACTACTGTACTCTATCTACTACTGTACTCTAACTACTACTGTACTCTAACTACTACTGTACTCTAACCCTCTATCTACTACTGTACTCTAACTACTACTGTACTCTAACTACTACTGTACTCTAACCCTCTAACTACTACTGTACTCTAACTACTACTGTACTCTATCTACTACTGTACTCTAACTACTACTGTACTCTAACTACTACTGTACTCTAACTACTACTGTACTCTAACCCTCTAACTACTACTGAACTCTAACTACTACTGTACTCTAACTACTACTGTACTCTAACTACTACTGTACTCTAACCCTCTAACTACTACTGTACTCTATCTACTACTGTACTCTAACTACTACTGTACTCTAACTACTACTGTACTCTAACCCTCTATCTACTACTGTACTCTAACTACTACTGTACTCTAACTACTACTGTACTCTAACCCTCTAACTACTACTGTACTCTAACTACTACTGTACTCTATCTACTACTGTACTCTAACTACTACTGAACTCTAACTACTACTGTACTCTAACTACTACTGTACTCTAACTACTACTGTACTCTAACCCTCTAACTACTACTGAACTCTATATACTACTGAACTCTAACTACTACTGTACTCTAACTACTACTGTACTCTAACTACTACTGTACTCTAACCCTCTAACTACTACTGTACTCTATCTACTACTGAACTCTAACTACTACTGTACTCTAACTAATACTGTACTCTAACTACTACTGTACTCTAACTACTACTGTACTCTAACTACTACTGTACTCTAACCCTCTAACTACTACTGTACTCTATCTACTACTGTACTCTAACCCTCTAACTACTACTGAACTCTAACTACTACTGTACTCTAACTACTACTGAACTCTATCTACTACTGTACTCTAACTACTACTGTACTCTAACCCTCTAACTACTACTGTACTCTAACCCTCTAACTACTACTGTATTCTAACTACTACTGTACTCTAACCCTCTAACTACTACTGTACTCTAACTACTACTGTACTCTAACCCTCTAACTACTACTGAACTCTATCTACTACTGTACTCTAACTACTACTGTACTCTAACCCTCTAACTACTACTGTACTCTATCTACTACTGAACTCTAACCACTACTGTACTCTATCTACTACTGTACTCTAACTACTACTGTACTGTACTCTAACTACTACTGTACTCTAACTACTACTGTATTCTAACTACTACTGTACTCTAACCCTCTAACTACTACTGTACTCTAACTACTACTGTACTCTAACTACTACTGTACTCTAACTACTGCAGTACTCTATCTACTACTGTACTCTAACCCTCTAACTACTACTGAACTCTATCTACTACTGTACTCTATCTACTACTGTACTCTAACTACTACTGTACTCTAACCCTCTAACTACTACTGTACTCTATCTACTACTGTACTCTAACCCTCTAACTACTACTGAACTCTAACTACTACTGTACTCTAACTACTACTGAACTCTATCTACTACTGTACTCTAACTACTACTGTACTCTAACCCTCTAACTACTACTGTACTCTAACCCTCTAACTACTACTGTACTCTAACCCTCTAACTACTACTGAACTCTATCTACTACTGTACTCTATCTACTACTGTACTCTAACTACTACTGTACTCTAACCCTCTAACTACTACTGTACTCTAACTACTACTGTGCTCTAACCCTCTAACTACTACTGTACTCTAACTACTACTGTACTCTAACTACTACTGAACTCTATCTACTACTGTACTCTAACTACTACTGAACTCTATATACTACTGTACTCTAACTACTACTGTACTCTAACCCTCTAACTACTACTGAACTCTAACCCTCTAACTACTACTGTACTCTAACTACTACTGTACTCTAACTACTACTGTAGTCTACCTACTACTGAACTCTATCTACTACTGTACTCTAACCCTCTAACTACTACTGAACTCTATCTACTACTGAACTCTATCTACTACTGTACTCTAACCCTCTAACTACTACTGAACTCTATCTACTACTGTACTCTATCTACTACTGTACTCTAACTACTACTGTACTCTAACCCTCTAACTACTACTGTAGTCTAACTACTACTGTACTCTAACCCTCTAACTACTACTGAACTCTATCTACTACTGTATTCTAACTACTACTGTACTCTAACCCTCTAACTACTACTGTAGTCTAACTACTACTGTAGTCTAACTACTACTGTATTCTAACTACTACTGTACTCTAACCCTCTAACTACTACTGTAGTCTAACTACTACTGTAGTCTAACTACTACTGTATTCTAACTACTACTGTACTCTAACCCTCTAACTACTACTGTACTCTAACCCTCTAACTACTACTGAATTCTAACTACTACTGTACTCTAACTACTACTGTACTCTAACTACTACTGTAATCTAACTACTACTGTACTCTAACCCTCTAACTACTACTATACTCTATCTACTACTGAACTCTAACTACTACTGTACTCTAACTACTACTGTACTCTAACTACTACTGTACTCTAACCCTCTAACTACTACTGTACTCTAACTACTACTGTACTCTAACTACTACTGTACTCTAACTACTACTGTACTCTAACCCTCTAACTACTACTGTACTCTAACTACTACTGTACTCTAACTACTACTGTACTCTAACCCTCTAACTACTACTGAACTCTAACTACTACTGAACTCTAACTACTACTGTACTCTAACCCTCTAACTACTACTGTACTCTAACTACTACTGTACTCTAACTACTACTGTACTCTAACTACTACTGTACTCTAACTACTACTGTACTCTAACCCTCTAACTACTACTGAACTCTAACTACTACTGAACTCTAACTACTACTGTACTCTAACCCTCTAACTACTACTGTACTCTAACTACTACTGTACTCTAACTACTACTGTACTCTAACTACTACTGTACTCTAACTACTACTGTACTCTAACCCTCTAACTACTACTGTACTCTAACTACTACTGTACTCTAACCTTCTAACTACTACTGTACTCTAACCCTCTAACTACTACTGTACTCTAACCCTCTAACTACTACTGTACTCTAACTACTACTGTATTCTAACTACTACTGTACTCTAACTACTACTGTACTCTAACTACTACTGTACTCTAACTACTACTGTACTCTATCTACTACTGTACTCTAACTACTACTGTACTCTAACTACTACTGAACTCTAACCCTCTAACTACTACTGTACTCTAACTACTACTGAACTCTAACCCTCTAACTACTACTGTACTCTAACTACTACTGAACTCTAACCCTCTATCTACTACTGTACTCTAACTACTACTGTACTCTAACTACTACTGTACTCTAACTACTACTGTATTCTAACTACTACTGTACTCTATCTACTACTGTACTCTAACTACTACTGTACTCTAACCCTCTAACTACTACTGTACTCTAACTACTACTGTACTCTAACTACTACTGTACTCTAACTACTACTGTACTCTAACTACTACTGTACTCTATCTACTACTGTACTCCAACTACTACTGTAGTCTAACTACTACTGTACTCTATCTACTACTGAACTCTAACCACTACTGTACTCTATCTACTACTGTACTCTAACTACTACTGTACTGTACTCTAACTACTACTGTACTCTAACTACTACTGTATTCTAACTACTACTGTACTCTAACCCTCTAACTACTACTGTACTCTAACTACTACTGTACTCTAACTACTACTGTACTCTAACTACTACAGTACTCTATCTACTACTGTACTCTAACCCTCTAACTACTACTGAACTCTATCTACTACTGTACTCTATCTACTACTGTACTCTAACTACTACTGTACTCTAACCCTCTAACTACTACTGTACTCTATCTACTACTGTACTCTAACCCTCTAACTACTACTGAACTCTAACTACTACTGTACTCTAACTACTACTGAACTCTATCTACTACTGTACTCTAACTACTACTGTACTCTAACCCTCTAACTACTACTGTACTCTAACCCTCTAACTACTACTGTACTCTAACCCTCTAACTACTACTGAACTCTATCTACTACTGTACTCTATCTACTACTGTACTCTAACTACTACTGTACTCTAACCCTCTAACTACTACTGTACTCTAACTACTACTGTGCTCTAACCCTCTAACTACTACTGTACTCTAACTACTACTGTACTCTAACTACTACTGAACTCTATCTACTACTGTACTCTAACTACTACTGAACTCTATATACTACTGTACTCTAACTACTACTGTACTCTAACCCTCTAACTACTACTGAACTCTAACCCTCTAACTACTACTGTACTCTAACTACTACTGTACTCTAACTACTACTGTAGTCTACCTACTACTGAACTCTATCTACTACTGTACTCTAACCCTCTAACTACTACTGAACTCTATCTACTACTGAACTCTATCTACTACTGTACTCTAACCCTCTAACTACTACTGAACTCTATCTACTACTGTACTCTAACTACTACTGTACTCTAACCCTCTAACTACTACTGTAGTCTAACTACTACTGTACTCTAACCCTCTAACTACTACTGAACTCTAACTACTACTGTATTCTAACTACTACTGTACTCTAACCCTCTAACTACTACTGTAGTCTAACTACTACTGTAGTCTAACTACTACTGTATTCTAACTACTACTGTACTCTAACCCTCTAACTACTACTGTAGTCTAACTACTACTGTAGTCTAACTACTACTGTATTCTAACTACTACTGTACTCTAACCCTCTAACTACTACTGTACTCTAACCCTCTAACTACTACTGAATTCTAACTACTACTGTACTCTAACTACTACTGTACTCTAACTACTACTGTAATCTAACTACTACTGTACTCTAACCCTCTAACTACTACTGTACTCTATCTACTACTGAACTCTAACTACTACTGTACTCTAACTACTACTGTACTCTAACTACTACTGTACTCTAACCCTGTAACTACTACTGTACTCTAACTACTACTGTACTCTAACTACTACTGTACTCTAACTACTACTGTACTCTAACCCTCTAACTACTACTGTACTCTATCTACTACTGTACTCTAACTACTACTGTACTCTAACTACTACTGTACTCTAACCCTCTAACTACTACTGAACTCTAACTACTACTGAACTCTAACTACTACTGTACTCTAACCCTCTAACTACTACTGTACTCTAACTACTACTGTACTCTAACTACTACTGTACTCTAACTACTACTGTACTCTAACTACTACTGTACTCTAACCCTCTAACTACTACTGAACTCTAACTACTACTGAACTCTAACCCTCTAACTACTACTGTACTCTAACTACTACTGTACTCTAACTACTACTGTACTCTAACTACTACTGTACTCTAACTACTACTGTACTCTAACCCTCTAACTACTACTGTACTCTAACTACTACTGTACTCTAACCTTCTAACTACTACTGTACTCTAACCCTCTAACTACTACTGTACTCTAACCCTCTAACTACTACTGTACTCTAACTACTACTGTATTCTAACTACTACTGTACTCTAACTACTACTGTACTCTAACTACTACTGTACTCTAACTACTACTGTACTCTATCTACTACTGTACTCTAACTACTACTGTACTCTAACTACTACTGAACTCTAACCCTCTAACTACTACTGTACTCTAACTACTACTGAACTCTAACCCTCTAACTACTACTGTACTCTAACTACTACTGAACTCTAACCCTCTATCTACTACTGTACTCTAACTACTACTGTACTCTAACTACTACTGTACTCTAACTACTACTGTATTCTAACTACTACTGTACTCTATCTACTACTGTACTCTAACTACTACTGTACTCTAACCCTCTAACTACTACTGTACTCTAACTACTACTGTACTCTAACTACTACTGTACTCTAACTACTACTGTACTCTATCTACTACTGTACTCTAACTACTACTGTACTCTAACTACTACTGAACTCTAACTACTACTGTACTCTAACTACTACTGTACTCTAACTACTACTGTACTCTAACCCTCTAACTACTACTGTACTCTAACTACTACTGTATTCTAACTACTACTGTACTCTATCTACTACTGTACTCTAACTACTACTGTACTCTAACCCTCTAACTACTACTGTACTCTAACCCTCTAACTACTACTGTACTCTAACTACTACTGTACTCTAACTACTACTGTACTCTAACTACTACTGTACTTTATCTACTACTGTACTCTAACTACTACTGTACTCTAACTACTACTGTACTCTAACTACTACTGTACTTTATCTACTACTGTACTCTAACTACTACTGTACTCTAACTACTACTGTACTCTAACTACTACTGAACTCTAACTACTACTGTACTCTAACTACTACTGTACTCTAACTACTACTGTACTCTAACCCTCTAACTACTACTGTACTCTAACCCTCTAACTACTACTGTACTCTAACTACTACTGTACTCTAACTACTACTGTACTCTAACTACTACTGTACTTTATCTACTACTGTACTCTAACTACTACTGTACTCTAACTACTACTGAACTCTAACTACTACTGAACTCTAACTACTACTGTACTCTAACTACTACTGTACTCTAACTACTACTGTACTCTAACTACTACTGTACTCTAACTACTACTGAACTCTAACCCTCTAACTACTACTGTACTCTAACTACTACTGTACTCTAACTACTACTGTACTCTAACTACTACTGTACTCTAACCCTCTAACTACTACTGTACTCTATCTACTACTGTACTCTAACTACTACTGTACTCCAACCACTACTGAACTCTAACTACTACTGTACTCTAACCCTCTAACTACTACTGTAGTCTAACTACTACTGTACTCTAACCCTCTAACTACTACTGTACTCTAACTACTACTGTACTCTATCTACTACTGTAGTCTAACTACTACTGTACTCTAACTACTACTGTACTCTATCTACTACTGTACTCCAACTACTACTGTAGTCTAACTACTACTGTACTCTAACCCTCTAACTACTACTGTACTCTAACTACTACTGTACTCTAACTACTACTGTACTCTAACTACTACTGTACTCTAACTACTACTGAACTCTAACTACTACTGTACTCTATCTACTACTGTACTCTAACTAATACTGTACTCTAACCCTCTAACTACTACTGTACTCTAACTACTACTGTACTCTAACTACTACTGAACTCTAACTACTACTGTACTCTATCTACTACTGTACTCTAACTACTACTGTACTCTAACCCTCTAACTACTACTGTACTCTATCTACTACTGTACTCTAACTACTACTGTAGTCTAACTACTACTGTAGTCTAACTACTACTGTACTCTAACTACTACTGTACTCTAACCCTCTAACTACTACTGTAGTCTAACTACTACTGTACTCTAACTACTACTGTACTCTAACCCTCTAACTACTACTGTACTCTAACTACTACTGTACTCTATCTACTACTGTACTCTAACTACTACTGTACTCTAACTACTACTGTAGTCTAACTACTACTGAACTCTATCTACTACTGTACTCTAACCTTCTAACTACTACTGTACTCTAACCCTCTAACTACTACTGTACTCTAACCCTCTAACTACTACTGTACTCTAACTACTACTGTATTCTAACTACTACTGTACTCTAACTACTACTGTACTCTAACTACTACTGTACTCTAACTACTACTGTACTCTATCTACTACTGTACTCTAACTACTACTGTACTCTAACTACTACTGAACTCTAACCCTCTAACTACTACTGTACTCTAACTACTACTGAACTCTAACCCTCTAACTACTACTGTACTCTAACTACTACTGAACTCTAACCCTCTATCTACTACTGTACTCTAACTACTACTGTACTCTAACTACTACTGTACTCTAACTACTACTGTATTCTAACTACTACTGTACTCTATCTACTACTGTACTCTAACTACTACTGTACTCTAACCCTCTAACTACTACTGTACTCTAACTACTACTGTACTCTAACTACTACTGTACTCTAACTACTACTGTACTCTATCTACTACTGTACTCTAACTACTACTGTACTCTAACTACTACTGAACTCTAACTACTACTGTACTCTAACTACTACTGTACTCTAACTACTACTGTACTCTAACCCTCTAACTACTACTGTACTCTAACTACTACTGTATTCTAACTACTACTGTACTCTATCTACTACTGTACTCTAACTACTACTGTACTCTAACCCTCTAACTACTACTGTACTCTAACCCTCTAACTACTACTGTACTCTAACTACTACTGTACTCTAACTACTACTGTACTCTAACTACTACTGTACTTTATCTACTACTGTACTCTAACTACTACTGTACTCTAACTACTACTGTACTCTAACTACTACTGTACTTTATCTACTACTGTACTCTAACTACTACTGTACTCTAACTACTACTGTACTCTAACTACTACTGAACTCTAACTACTACTGTACTCTAACTACTACTGTACTCTAACTACTACTGTACTCTAACCCTCTAACTACTACTGTACTCTAACCCTCTAACTACTACTGTACTCTAACTACTACTGTACTCTAACTACTACTGTACTCTAACTACTACTGTACTTTATCTACTACTGTACTCTAACTACTACTGTACTCTAACTACTACTGAACTCTAACTACTACTGAACTCTAACTACTACTGTACTCTAACTACTACTGTACTCTAACTACTACTGTACTCTAACTACTACTGTACTCTAACTACTACTGAACTCTAACCCTCTAACTACTACTGTACTCTAACTACTACTGTACTCTAACTACTACTGTACTCTAACTACTACTGTACTCTAACCCTCTAACTACTACTGTACTCTATCTACTACTGTACTCTAACTACTACTGTACTCCAACTACTACTGAACTCTAACTACTACTGTACTCTAACCCTCTAACTACTACTGTAGTCTAACTACTACTGTACTCTAACCCTCTAACTACTACTGTACTCTAACTACTACTGTACTCTATCTACTACTGTAGTCTAACTACTACTGTACTCTAACTACTACTGTACTCTATCTACTACTGTACTCCAACTACTACTGTAGTCTAACTACTACTGTACTCTAACCCTCTAACTACTACTGTACTCTAACTACTACTGTACTCTAACTACTACTGTACTCTAACTACTACTGTACTCTAACTACTACTGAACTCTAACTACTACTGTACTCTATCTACTACTGTACTCTAACTAATACTGTACTCTAACCCTCTAACTACTACTGTACTCTAACTACTACTGTACTCTAACTACTACTGAACTCTAACTACTACTGTACTCTATCTACTACTGTACTCTAACTACTACTGTACTCTAACCCTCTAACTACTACTGTACTCTATCTACTACTGTACTCTAACTACTACTGTAGTCTAACTACTACTGTAGTCTAACTACTACTGTACTCTAACTACTACTGTACTCTAACCCTCTAACTACTACTGTAGTCTAACTACTACTGTACTCTAACTACTACTGTACTCTAACCCTCTAACTACTACTGTACTCTAACTACTACTGTACTCTATCTACTACTGTACTCTAACTACTACTGTACTCTAACTACTACTGTAGTCTAACTACTACTGAACTCTATCTACTACTGTACTCTAACTACTACTGTACTCTAACCCTCTAACTACTACTGTAGTCTAACTACTACTGTACTCTAACTACTACTGTACTCTAACTACTACTGTACTCTAACCCTCTAACTACTACTGTACTCTAACTACTACTGTACTCTAACCCTCTAACTACTACTGTACTCTAACCCTCTAACTACTACTGTACTCTAACTACTACTGTACTCTAACTACTACTGTACTCTAACTACTACTGTACTCTAACTACTACTGTATTCTAACTACTACTGTACTCTAACTACTACTGTACTCTAACCCTCTAACTACTACTGTACTCTAACCCTCTAACTACTACTGAACTCTATCTACTACTGTACTCTAACTACTACTGTACTCTAACCCTCTAACTACTACTGTATTCTAACTACTACTGTACTCTAACTACTACTGTACTCTAACTACTACTGTACTCTAACCCTCTAACTACTACTGTACTCTAACTACTACTGTACTCTAACCCTCTAACTACTACTGTACTCTAACTACTACTGTATTCTAACTACTACTGTACTCTAACTACTACTGTGCTCTAACCCTCTAACTACTACTGTATTCTAACTACTACTGTACTCTAACTACTACTGTACTCTAACTACTACTGTACTCTAACTACTACTGAACTCTAACTACTACTGTACTCTAACTACTACTGTACTCTAACTACTACTGTACTCTAACTACTACTGTACTCTAACCCTCTAACTACTATTGTACTCTAACTACTACTGTACTCTAACTACTACTGTACTCTAACTACTACTGTACTCTAACCCTCTAACTACTACTGTACTCTATCTACTACTGTACTCTAACTACTACTGTACTCCAACTACTACTGAACTCTAACTACTACTGTACTCTAACCCTCTAACTACTACTGTAGTCTAACTACTACTGTACTCTAACCCTCTAACTACTACTGTAGTCTAACTACTACTGTACTCTAACTACTACTGTACTCTATCTACTACTGTACTCTAACTACTACTGTACTCTAACCCTCTAACTACTACTGTAGTCTAACT
The DNA here is from genome assembly GCF_045791955.1 of Oncorhynchus clarkii lewisi. NCBI lineage: Eukaryota > Metazoa > Chordata > Actinopteri > Salmoniformes > Salmonidae > Oncorhynchus > Oncorhynchus clarkii. The sequence continues at coordinate 36,029 of NW_027258121.1, read as the reverse complement.
ACTACTGTACTCTAACCCTCTAACTACTACTGTACTCTAACTACTACTGTACTCTAACCCTCTAACTACTACTGTACTCTAACTACTACTGTACTCTAACTACTACTGAACTCTATCTACTACTGTACTCTATCTACTACTGTACTCTAACTACTACTGTACTCTAACTACTACTGTACTCTAACTACTACTGAACTCTAACTACTACTGTACTCTATCTACTACTGTACTCTAACTACTACTGTACTCTAACCCTCTAACTACTACTGTACTCTATCTACTACTGTACTCTAACTACTACTGTAGTCTAACTACTACTGTACTCTAACTACTACTGTACTCTAACCCTCTAACTACTACTGTAGTCTAACTACTACTGTACTCTAACTACTACTGTACTCTAACCCTCTAACTACTACTGTACTCTAACTACTACTGTACTCTATCTACTACTGTACTCTAACTACTACTGTACTCTAACTACTACTGTACTCTAACTACTACTGTAGTCTAACTACTACTGAACTCTATCTACTACTGTACTCTAACTACTACTGTACTCTAACCCTCTAACTACTACTGTAGTCTAACTACTACTGTACTCTAACTACTACTGTACTCTAACTACTACTGTACTCTAACCCTCTAACTACTACTGTACTCTAACTACTACTGTACTCTAACCCTCTAACTACTACTGTACTCTAACCTTCTAACTACTACTGAACTCTAACTACTACTGTACTCTAACTACTACTGTACTCTAACTACTACTGTAGTCTAACTACTACTGAACTCTATCTACTACTGTACTCTAACTACTACTGTACTCTAACCCTCTAACTACTACTGTAGTCTAACTACTACTGTATTCTAACTACTACTGTACTCTAACTACTACTGTACTCTAACCCTCTAACTACTACTGTACTCTAACTACTACTGTACTCTAACCCTCTAACTACTACTGTACTCTAACCCTCTAACTACTACTGTACTCTAACTACTACTGTACTCTAACTACTACTGTACTCTAACTACTACTGTACTCTAACTACTACTGTATTCTAACTACTACTGTACTCTAACTACTACTGTACTCTAACCCTCTAACTACTACTGTACTCTAACCCTCTAACTACTACTGAACTCTATCTACTACTGTACTCTAACTACTACTGTACTCTAACCCTCTAACTACTACTGTATTCTAACTACTACTGTACTCTAACTACTACTGTACTCTAACTACTACTGTACTCTAACTACTACTGTACTCTAACTACTACTGTACTCTAACCCTCTATCTACTACTGTACTCTAACTACTACTGTACTCTAACCCTCTAACTACTACTGTACTCTAACCCTCTAACTACTACTGTACTCTAACTACTACTGTATTCTAACTACTACTGTACTCTAACTACTACTGTACTCTAACCCTCTAACTACTACTGTATTCTAACTACTACTGTACTCTAACTACTACTGTACTCTAACTACTACTGAACTCTAACTACTACTGTACTCTAACTACTACTGTACTCTAACCCTCTAACTACTACTGTACTCTAACTACTACTGTACTCTAACTACTACTGTACTCTAACTACTACTGTACTCTAACTACTACTGTACTCTAACTACTACTGAACTCTAACTACTACTGTACTCTAACTACTACTGTACTCTAACCCTCTAACTACTACTGTACTCTAACTACTACTGTACTCTATCTACTACTGTACTCTAACTACTACTGTAGTCTAACTACTACTGTACTCTAACTACTACTGTACTCTAACCCTCTAACTACTACTGTAGTCTAACTACTACTGTACTCTAACTACTACTGTACTCTAACCCTCTAACTACTACTGTACTCTAACTACTACTGTACTCTATCTACTACTGTACTCTAACTACTACTGTACTCTAACTACTACTGTACTCTAACTACTACTGTAGTCTAACTACTACTGAACTCTATCTACTACTGTACTCTAACTACTACTGTACTCTAACCCTCTAACTACTACTGTAGTCTAACTACTACTGTACTCTAACTACTACTGTACTCTAACTACTACTGTACTCTAACCCTCTAACTACTACTGTACTCTAACTACTACTGTACTCTAACCCTCTAACTACTACTGTACTCTAACCTTCTAACTACTACTGAACTCTAACTACTACTGTACTCTAACTACTACTGTACTCTAACTACTACTGTAGTCTAACTACTACTGAACTCTATCTACTACTGTACTCTAACTACTACTGTACTCTAACCCTCTAACTACTACTGTAGTCTAACTACTACTGTATTCTAACTACTACTGTACTCTAACTACTACTGTACTCTAACCCTCTAACTACTACTGTACTCTAACTACTACTGTACTCTAACCCTCTAACTACTACTGTACTCTAACCCTCTAACTACTACTGTACTCTAACTACTACTGTACTCTAACTACTACTGTACTCTAACTACTACTGTACTCTAACTACTACTGTATTCTAACTACTACTGTACTCTAACTACTACTGTACTCTAACCCTCTAACTACTACTGTACTCTAACCCTCTAACTACTACTGAACTCTATCTACTACTGTACTCTAACTACTACTGTACTCTAACCCTCTAACTACTACTGTATTCTAACTACTACTGTACTCTAACTACTACTGTACTCTAACTACTACTGTACTCTAACTACTACTGTACTCTAACTACTACTGTACTCTAACCCTCTATCTACTACTGTACTCTAACTACTACTGTACTCTAACCCTCTAACTACTACTGTACTCTAACCCTCTAACTACTACTGTACTCTAACTACTACTGTATTCTAACTACTACTGTACTCTAACTACTACTGTACTCTAACCCTCTAACTACTACTGTATTCTAACTACTACTGTACTCTAACTACTACTGTACTCTAACTACTACTGAACTCTAACTACTACTGTACTCTAACTACTACTGTACTCTAACCCTCTAACTACTACTGTACTCTAACTACTACTGTACTCTAACTACTACTGAACTCTAACTACTACTGTAGTCTAACTACTACTGTACTCTAACTACTTCTGTACTCTATCTACTACTGTACTGTAACTACTACTGTACTCTAACTACTACTGTACTCTAACTACTACTGTAGTCTAACTACTACTGAACTCTATCTACTACTGTACTCTAACCCTCTAACTACTACTGTACTCTAACTACTACTGTATTCTAACTTCTACTGAACTCTATCTACTACTGTACTCTAACCCTCTAACTACTACTGTAGTCTAACTACTACTGTAGTCTAACTACTACTGTACTCTAACCCTCTAACTACTACTGTACTCTAACTACTACTGTACTCTAACTACTACTGTACTCTAACTACTACTGTACTCTAATTACTACTGTAGTCTAACTACTACTGAACTCTATCTACTACTGTACTCTAACCCTCTAACTACTACTGTACTCTAACTACTACTGTATTCTAACTACTACTGAACTCTATCTACTACTGTACTCTAACCCTCTAACTACTACTGTACTCTAACTACTACTGTACTCTAACTACTACTGTACTCTAACCCTCTAACTACTACTGTACTCTAACTACTACTGAACTCTATCTACTACTGTACTCTAACCCTCTAACTACTACTGTAGTCTAACTACTACTGTACTCTAACTACTACTGTACTCTAACCCTCTAACTACTACTGTATTCTAACTGCTACTGTACTCTAACTACTACTGTATTCTAACTACTACTGTATTCTAACTACTACTGTATTCTAACTACTACTGTACTCTAACTACTACTGTACTCTAACCCTCTATCTACTACTGAACTCTAACTACTACTGTACTCTAACCCTCTAACTACTACTGTACTCTAACTACTACTGTATTCTAACTACTACTGAACTCTAACTACTACTGTACTCTAACCCTCTAACTACTACTGTAGTCTAACTACTACTGTACTCTAACTACTACTGTACTCTAACCCTCTAACTACTACTGTACTCTAACTACTACTGTACTCTAACCCTCTAACTACTACTGTACTCTAACTACTACTGTACTCTAACCCTCTAACTACTACTGTGCTCTAACCCTCTAACTACTACTGTATTCTAACTACTACTGTACTCTAACTACTACTGTACTCTAACTACTACTGTACTCTAACTACTACTGAACTCTAACTACTACTGAACTCTAACTACTACTGTACTCTAACTACTACTGTACTCTAACTACTACTGTACTCTAACCCTCTAACTACTACTGTACTCTAACTACTACTGTACTCTAACTACTACTGTACTCTAACTACTACTGTACTCTAACCCTCTAACTACTACTGTACTCTATCTACTACTGTACTCTAACTACTACTGTACTCCAACTACTACTGAACTCTAACTACTACTGTACTCTAACCCTCTAACTACTACTGTAGTCTAACTACTACTGTACTCTAACCCTCTAACTACTACTGTAGTCTAACTACTACTGTACTCTAACTACTACTGTACTCTATCTACTACTGTACTCTAACTACTACTGTACTCTAACCCTCTAACTACTACTGTAGTCTAACTACTACTGTACTCTAACCCTCTAACTACTACTGTACTCTAACTACTACTGTACTCTAACCCTCTAACTACTACTGTACTCTAACTACTACTGTACTCTAACTACTACTGAACTCTATCTACTACTGTACTCTATCTACTACTGTACTCTAACTACTACTGTACTCTAACCCTCTAACAACTACTGTACTCTAACTACTACTGTACTCTAACTACTACTGAACTCTAACTACTACTGTACTCTATCTACTACTGTACTCTAACTACTACTGTACTCTAACCCTCTAACTACTACTGTACTCTATCTACTACTGTACTCTAACTACTACTGTAGTCTAACTACTACTGTACTCTAACTACTACTGTACTCTAACCCTCTAACTACTACTGTAGTCTAACTACTACTGTACTCTAACTACTACTGTACTCTAACCCTCTAACTACTACTGTACTCTAACTACTACTGTACTCTATCTACTACTGTACTCTAACTACTACTGTACTCTAAGTACTACTGTACTCTAACTACTACTGTAGTCTATCTACTACTGTACTCTAACTACTACTGTACTCTAACCCTCTAACTACTACTGTAGTCTAACTACTACTGTACTCTAACTACTACTGTACTCTAACTACTACTGTACTCTAACCCTCTAACTACTACTGTACTCTAACTACTACTGTACTCTAACCCTCTAACTACTACTGTACTCTAACCCTCTAACTACTACTGAACACTATCTACTACTGTACTCTAACTACTACTGTACTCTAACTACTACTGTAGTCTAACTACTACTGAACTCTATCTACTACTGTACTCGAACTACTACTGTACTCTAACCCTCTAACTACTACTGTAGTCTAACTACTACTGTATTCTAACTACTACTGTACTCTAACTACTACTGTACTCTAACCCTCTAACTACTACTGTACTCTAACTACTACTGTACTCTAACCCTCTAACTACTACTGTACTCTAACCCTCTAACTACTACTGTACTCTAACTACTACTGTACTCTAACTACTACTGTACTCTAACTACTACTGTACTCTAACTACTACTGTATTCTAACTACTACTGTATTCTAACTACTACTGTACTCTAACCCTCTATCTACTACTGTACTCTAACCCTCTAACTACTACTGAACTCTATCTACTACTGTACTCTAACTACTACTGTACTCTAACCCTCTAACTACTACTGTATTCTAACTACTACTGTACTCTAACTACTACTGTACTCTAACTACTACTGTACTCTAACTACTACTGTACTCTAACTACTACTGTACTCTAACCCTCTATCTACTACTGTACTCTAACTACTACTGTACTCTAACCCTCTAACTACTACTGTACTCTAACCCTCTAACTACTACTGTACTCTAACTACTACTGTATTCTAACTACTACTGTACTCTAACTACTACTGTACTCTAACCCTCTAACTACTACTGTATTCTAACTACTACTGTACTCTAACTACTACTGTACTCTAACTACTACTGAACTCTAACTACTACTGTACTCTAACTACTACTGTACTCTAACTACTACTGTACTCTAACCCTCTAACTACTACTGTACTCTAACTACTACTGTACTCTAACTACTACTGAACTCTAACTACTACTGTAGTCTAACTACTACTGTACTCTAACTACTACTGTACTCTATCTACTACTGTACTGTAACTACTACTGTACTCTAACTACTACTGTACTCTAACTACTACTGTAGTCTAACTACTACTGAACTCTATCTACTACTGTACTCTAACCCTCTAACTACTACTGTACTCTAACTACTACTGTATTCTAACTACTACTGAACTCTATCTACTACTGTACTCTAACCCTCTAACTACTACTGTAGTCTAACTACTACTGTACTCTAACTACTACTGTACTCTAACCCTCTAACTACTACTGTACTCTAACTACTACTGTACTCTAACTACTACTGTACTCTAACTACTACTGTACTCTATCTACTACTGTACTCTAACCCTCTAACTACTACTGTACTCTAACTACTACTGTACTCTAACTACTACTGTACTCTAACCCTCTAACTACTACTGTACTCTAACTACTACTGAACTCTATCTACTACTGTACTCTAACCCTCTAACTACTACTGTAGTCTAACTACTACTGTACTCTAACTACTACTGTACTCTAACCCTCTAACTACTACTGTATTCTAACTACTACTGTACTCTAACTACTACTGTATTCTAACTACTACTGTATTCTAACTACTACTGTATTCTAACTACTACTGTACTCTAACTACTACTGTACTGTAACCCTCTATCTACTACTGAACTCTAAATACTACTGTACTCTAACCCTCTAACTACTACTGTACTCTAACTACTACTGTATTCTAACTACTACTGAACTCTATCTACTACTGTACTCTAACCCTCTAACTACTACTGTAGTCTAACTACTACTGTACTCTAACTACTACTGTACTCTAACCCTCTAACTACTACTGTACTCTAACTACTACTGTACTCTAACTACTACTGTAGTCTAACTACTACTGAACTCTATCTACTACTGTACTCTAACCCTCTAACTACTACTGTACTCTAACTACTACTGTAGTCTAACTACTACTGAACTCTATCTACTACTGTACTCTAACCCTCTAACTACTACTGTACTCTAACTACTACTGTACTCTAACTACTACTGTACTCTAACCCTCTAACTACTACTGTACACTAACTACTACTGAACTCTATCTACTACTGTACTCTAACCCTCTAACTACTACTGTAGTCTAACTACTACTGTACTCTAACTACTACTGTACTCTAACCCTCTAACTACTACTGTACTCTAACTACTACTGTATTCTAACTACTACTGTACTCTAACTACTACTGTATTCTAACTACTACTGTATTCTAACTACTACTGTATTCTAACTACTACTGAACTCTAACTACTACTGTACTCTAACCCTCTAACTACTACTGTACTCTAACTACTACTGAACTCTAACTACTACTGTACTCTAACTACTACTGTATTCTAACTACTACTGTACTCTAACCCTCTAACTACTACTGTACTCTAACTACTACTGAACTCTAACTACTACTGTACTCTAACTACTACTGTACTCTAACTACTACTGTAGTCTAACTACTACTGAACTCTATCTACTACTGTACTCTAACCCTCTAACTACTACTGAACTCTATCTACTACTGTACTCTAACCCTCTAACTACTACTGTACTCTAACTACTACTGTATTCTAACTACTACTGAACTCTATCTACTACTGTACTCTAACCCTCTAACTACTACTGTAGTCTAACTACTACTGTACTCTAACTACTACTGTACTCTAACCCTCTAACTACTACTGTACTCTAACTACTACTGTACTCTAACTACTACTGTACTCTAACTACTACTGTACTCTATCTACTACTGTACTCTAACCCTCTAACTACTACTGTACTCTAACTACTACTGTACTCTAACTACTACTGTACTCTAACCCTCTAACTACTACTGTACTCTAACTACTACTGAACTCTATCTACTACTGTACTCTAACCCTCTAACTACTACTGTAGTCTAACTACTACTGTACTCTAACTACTACTGTACTCTAACCCTCTAACTACTACTGTATTCTAACTACTACTGTACTCTAACTACTACTGTATTCTAACTACTACTGTATTCTAACTACTACTGTATTCTAACTACTACTGTACTCTAACTACTACTGTACTGTAACCCTCTATCTACTACTGAACTCTAAATACTACTGTACTCTAACCCTCTAACTACTACTGTACTCTAACTACTACTGTATTCTAACTACTACTGAACTCTATCTACTACTGTACTCTAACCCTCTAACTACTACTGTAGTCTAACTACTACTGTACTCTAACTACTACTGTACTCTAACCCTCTAACTACTACTGTACTCTAACTACTACTGTACTCTAACTACTACTGTACTCTAACTACTACTGTACTCTAACTACTACTGTAGTCTAACTACTACTGAACTCTATCTACTACTGTACTCTAACCCTCTAACTACTACTGTACTCTAACTACTACTGTAGTCTAACTACTACTGAACTCTATCTACTACTGTACTCTAACCCTCTAACTACTACTGTACTCTAACTACTACTGTACTCTAACTACTACTGTACTCTAACCCTCTAACTACTACTGTATTCTAACTACTACTGTACTCTAACTACTACTGTATTCTAACTACTACTGTATTCTAACTACTACTGTATTCTAACTACTACTGTACTCTAACTACTACTGTACTGTAACCCTCTATCTACTACTGAACTCTAAATACTACTGTACTCTAACCCTCTAACTACTACTGTACTCTAACTACTACTGTATTCTAACTACTACTGAACTCTATCTACTACTGTACTCTAACCCTCTAACTACTACTGTAGTCTAACTACTACTGTACTCTAACTACTACTGTACTCTAACCCTCTAACTACTACTGTACTCTAACTACTACTGTACTCTAACTACTACTGTAGTCTAACTACTACTGAACTCTATCTACTACTGTACTCTAACCCTCTAACTACTACTGTACTCTAACTACTACTGTAGTCTAACTACTACTGAACTCTATCTACTACTGTACTCTAACCCTCTAACTACTACTGTACTCTAACTACTACTGTACTCTAACTACTACTGTACTCTAACCCTCTAACTACTACTGTACACTAACTACTACTGAACTCTATCTACTACTGTACTCTAACCCTCTAACTACTACTGTAGTCTAACTACTACTGTACTCTAACTACTACTGTACTCTAACCCTCTAACTACTACTGTACTCTAACTACTACTGTATTCTAACTACTACTGTACTCTAACTACTACTGTATTCTAACTACTACTGTATTCTAACTACTACTGTATTCTAACTACTACTGAACTCTAACTACTACTGTACTCTAACCCTCTAACTACTACTGTACTCTAACTACTACTGAACTCTAACTACTACTGTACTCTAACTACTACTGTATTCTAACTACTACTGTACTCTAACCCTCTAACTACTACTGTACTCTAACTACTACTGAACTCTAACTACTACTGTACTCTAACTACTACTGTACTCTAACTACTACTGTAGTCTAACTACTACTGAACTCTATCTACTACTGTACTCTAACCCTCTAACTACTACTGAACTCTATCTACTACTGTACTCTAACCCTCTAACTACTACTGTACTCTAACTACTACTGTATTCTAACTACTACTGAACTCTATCTACTACTGTACTCTAACCCTCTAACTACTACTGTAGTCTAACTACTACTGTACTCTAACTACTACTGTACTCTAACCCTCTAACTACTACTGTACTCTAACTACTACTGTACTCTAACTACTACTGTACTCTAACTACTACTGTACTCTATCTACTACTGTACTCTAACCCTCTAACTACTACTGTACTCTAACTACTACTGTACTCTAACTACTACTGTACTCTAACCCTCTAACTACTACTGTACTCTAACTACTACTGAACTCTATCTACTACTGTACTCTAACCCTCTAACTACTACTGTAGTCTAACTACTACTGTACTCTAACTACTACTGTACTCTAACCCTCTAACTACTACTGTATTCTAACTACTACTGTACTCTAACTACTACTGTATTCTAACTACTACTGTATTCTAACTACTACTGTATTCTAACTACTACTGTACTCTAACTACTACTGTACTGTAACCCTCTATCTACTACTGAACTCTAAATACTACTGTACTCTAACCCTCTAACTACTACTGTACTCTAACTACTACTGTATTCTAACTACTACTGAACTCTATCTACTACTGTACTCTAACCCTCTAACTACTACTGTAGTCTAACTACTACTGTACTCTAACTACTACTGTACTCTAACCCTCTAACTACTACTGTACTCTAACTACTACTGTACTCTAACTACTACTGTACTCTAACTACTACTGTACTCTAACTACTACTGTAGTCTAACTACTACTGAACTCTATCTACTACTGTACTCTAACCCTCTAACTACTACTGTACTCTAACTACTACTGTAGTCTAACTACTACTGAACTCTATCTACTACTGTACTCTAACCCTCTAACTACTACTGTACTCTAACTACTACTGTACTCTAACTACTACTGTACTCTAACCCTCTAACTACTACTGTACTCTAACTACTACTGAACTCTATCTACTACTGTACTCTAACCCTCTAACTACTACTGTAGTCTAACTACTACTGTACTCTAACTACTACTGTACTCTAACCCTCTAACTACTACTGTACTCTAACTACTACTGTATTCTAACTACTACTGTACTCTAACTACTACTGTATTCTAACTACTACTGTATTCTAACTACTACTGTATTCTAACTACTACTGAACTCTAACTACTACTGTACTCTAACCCTCTAACTACTACTGTACTCTAACTACTACTGAACTCTAACTACTACTGTACTCTAACTACTACTGTATTCTAACTACTACTGTACTCTAACCCTCTAACTACTACTGTACTCTAACTACTACTGAACTCTAACTACTACTGTACTCTAACTACTACTGTACTCTAACTACTACTGTAGTCTAACTACTACTGAACTCTATCTACTACTGTACTCTAACCCTCTAACTACTACTGTACTCTAACTACTACTGTAGTCTAACTACTACTGAACTCTATCTACTACTGTACTCTAACCCTCTAACTACTACTGTACTCTAACTACTACTGTACTCTAACTACTACTGTACTCTAACCCTCTAACTACTACTGTACTCTAACTACTACTGAACTCTATCTACTACTGTACTCTAACCCTCTAACTACTACTGTAGTCTAACTACTACTGTACTCTAACTACTACTGTACTCTAACCCTCTAACTACTACTGTACTCTAACTACTACTGTATTCTAACTACTACTGTACTCTAACTACTACTGTATTCTAACTACTACTGTATTCTAACTACTACTGTATTCTAACTACTACTGAACTCTAACTACTACTGTACTCTAACCCTCTAACTACTACTGTACTCTAACTACTACTGAACTCTAACTACTACTGTACTCTAACTACTACTGTATTCTAACTACTACTGTACTCTAACCCTCTAACTACTACTGTACTCTAACTACTACTGAACTCTAACTACTACTGTACTCTAACTACTACTGTATTCTAACTACTACTGAACTCTAACCCTCTATCTACTACTGTATTCTAACTACTACAGCTCAGACTGGACTGTCGTTCTCTCTCTCCGACCCGGATATAGACAAACACACACACTCACAGAGAAACACAGACGGAAATAGGCACACACACACACACACACACACACACACACACACACACACACACACACACACACACACACACACACACACACACACACACACACAATTCCACTCCTACTCTCTTCACACCCACCACACCCATCACAACAATGGAACCACATCAGATATGAACTGTGTCCTGGTGTTGCTATCAGCTACCAATATAATACAAACCCCTCTCTCCCCTCCCTCCCTCTCTTTCTCTCACTCTCACTCTCTCTCTCTGTCTCTGTCTCTGTCTCTCTCTCATTCTCACTCACTCTCACTCTCTCTCTCACTCTCTCTCTCTCTCTCTCCCCCCCTCTCTATCTCTCCCCCTCCCTCTCTCTGCCAGCAGAAACAATGGGGGATGCTGAGGCCCCAAAGAGAATCTGGCGTGTGTGTGTGTGTGTGTGTGTGTGTGTGTGTGTGTGCATTGATCTCAGTGTGCAGCCCAGGCTTAACTTAATGCTGAGTAACTCTGACCCATATCCGACCTGCTGAGTGTGTGTTTGTGTGTGTGTATTAATATGTGTGTGTGTGTTTATGTATGATGGTGTGTGTGTTTGTATATACAGTTGAAGTCGGAAGTTTACATACACCTTAGCCAAATACATTTAAACTCCGTTTTTCACAATTCCTGACATTTAATCCCAGTAAAAAGTCCCTGTCTTAGGTCAGTTAGGATCACCACTTTATTTTAAGAATGTGAAATGTCAGAATAATAGTAGAGAGAATGATTTATTTCAGCTTTTATTTCTTTCATCACATTCCCAGTGGGTCAGAAGATTACATACACTCAATTAGTATTTGGTAGCATTGCCTTTAAATTGTTTAACTTGGGTCAAATGTTTCAGGAAGCCTTCCACAAGCTTCCCACAATAAGTTGGGTGAATTTTGGCCCATTCCTCCTGACAGAGCTGGTGTAACTGAGTCAGGTTTGTAGGCCTCCTTGCTCGCACACGCTTTTTCAGTTCTGCCCACAAATCTTCTATAGGATTGAGGTCAGGGCTTTGTGATGGCCACTCCAATACCTTGACGTTGTTGTCCTTAAGCCATTTTGCTACAACTTTGGAAGTATGCTTGGGGTCATTGTCCATTTGGAAGACCCATTTGGGACCAAGCTTTAACTTCCTGACTGATGTCTTGAGATGTTGCTTCAATATATCCACATAATTTTCCGTCCTCATGATGCTATCTATTTTGTGAAGTGCACCAGTCCCTCCTGCAGCAAAGCACCCCCACAACATGATGCTGCCACCCCCGTGCTTCACGGTTGGGATGGTGTTCTTCGGCTTGCAAGCTTCCCCCTTTTTCCTCCAAACATAACGATGGTCATTATGGCCAAACAGTTCTATTTTTGTTTCATCAGACCAGAGGACATTTCAAGTACGATCTTTGTCCCCATATGCAGTTGCAAACCGTAGTCTGGCTTTTTAATGGTGGTTTTGGAACAGTAGCTTCTTCCTTGCTGAGCGGCCTTCAGGTTATGTCGATATAGGACTCGTTTTACTGTGGATATAGATACTTTTGTACCTGTTTCCTCCAACATCTTCACAAGGTCCTTTGCTAGCGTTTGGAATTGCTTCCAAGGATGAACCAGACTTGTGGAGGTCTACAATTGTTTTTTCTGAGGTCTTGGCTGATTTCTTTTGATTTTCCCATGATGTCAAGCAAAGAGGCACTGAGTTTGAAGGTAGGCCTTGAAATACATCCACAGGTACACCTCCAATTGGCTCAAATGATGTCAATTAGCCTATCAGAAGCTTCTAAAGCCACATAATTTTCAGGAATTTTCCAAGATGTTTAAAGGCACAGTCAACTTAGTGTATGTAAACTTCTGACCCACTGGAATTGTGATACAGTGAATTATAAGTGAAATAATCTGTCTGTAAACAATTGTTGGAAAAATAAATGTAGTAGATGTCCTAACTGACTTGCCAAAACTATAGTTTGTTAACAAGAAATTTGTGGAGTGGTTGAAAAACAAGTTTTAATGACTCCAACCTAAGTGTATGTAAACTTCCGACTTCAACTCTGTGTGTGTGTGTGTGTGTGTGTGTGTGTGTGTGTGTGTGTGTGTGTGTGTGTGTGTGTGTGTGTGTGTGTGTGTGTGTGTGTGTGTGTGTGTGTGTGTGTGTGTGTGTGTGTGTGTGTGCTATAAAACCCCACCTTAGCCAGGTGTGCCTGCAGTCTCTCCTCGGCCATCTGCTCGACGCGATCAGAGAAGGTGGTGTTCACCTGGTTGCCCTGGCAACACGCGTTCCACATCCTCCCGGAAACTTCTGAACTCTGACTGGGACAGCAGCAAGTTGTCCTCCGAGAGACAGGGACCAACACACTGTAACACACACACACACACACTCACACACACACTGTAACACACACACACACACTGTAACACACACTCACACACACTGTAACACACACACACTCACACACACACACACACACACACTGTAACACACACACACACACACTGTAACACACACTCACACACACTGTAACACAGACACACTGTAACACACACACACACACACACACTGTAACACACACACACACACTCACACACACTGTAACACACACACACACACACCAACACACTGTAACACACACACACACACACACACCAACACACTGTAACACACACACACACACACACACACACACTGTAACACACACACACACACACACACACACACTGTAACACACACACACACACACACTGTAACACACACACACACACACACACACACACACACACACACACACTGTAACACACACACACACACACACACACACACACACACACACACACACACTGTAACACACACACACACACACACACACACACACACTGTAACACACACACACACACACACACACACACTGTAACACACACACACACACACACACACACACACACACACTGTAACACACACACACACACACACACACACTCACACACACTGTAACACACACACACTGTAACACACACACACTGTAACACACACACACTGTAACACACACACACACACTGTAACACAAACACACACACACACACACACACACACACACACACACACACACTGTAACACACACACACTGTAACACACACACACACACACTGTAACACACACACACTGTAACACACACACTGTAACACACACACACACACACACACACACACACTGTAACACACACACACACACACACACACACACTCACACACACTGTAACACACACACACTGTAACACACACACACACACTGTAACACACACACACTGTAACACACACACACACTGTAACACACACACACACACACACACACACACACACACTGTAACACACACTGTAACACACACACACTGTAACACGCACACACACTCACACACACTGTAACACACACACACTGTAACACACACACACACACACTGTAACACACACACACTGTAACACACACACACTGTAACACACACACTGTAACACACACACCCACACACACACACACACTCACACACACTGTGACACACACACACACACTGTGACACACATACTCCTACTGGAGAGTTGATCTATCTACAGCACCTCCTACTGGAGAGTTGATGTATCTACAGCACCTCCTACTGGAGAGATGATGTATCTACAGCACCTCCTACTGGAGAGTTGATCTATCTATAGTACAGCACCTCCTACTGGAGAGATGATCTATCTACAGCAACTCCTACTGGAGAGTTGATCTATCTACATTACAGCACCTCCTACTGGAGCGTTGCTCTATCTACACCACCTCCTACTGGAGAGTTGATCTATCTATATTACAGCACCTCCTACTGGAGAGATGATCTATCTACAGCACCTCCCACTGGAGAGATGATGTATCTACAGCACCACCTACTGGAGAGATGATGTATCTACAGCACCTCCTACTGGAGAGATGATCTATCTACAGCACCTCCTACTGGAGAGATGATGTATCTACAGCACCCCTACTGGAGAGATGATGTATCTACAGCACCTCCTACTGGAGAGATGATGTATCTACATCACCTCCTACTGGAGAGATTATGTATCTACAGAACCTCCTACTGGGAGGAGAGGAGGGGGGAGGAGGAGATGAGAGGAGGAGATGAGAAAGGAGGAGATGAGAGAGGAGGAGATGAGAGAGTAGATGAGAGAAGAGGAGATGAGGGGATGAGAGAGGAGGAGATGAGCGAGGAGGAGATGAGAGAGGAGGAGATGAGGGAGGGAGATGAGAGAAAAGGAGGAGAGAGGATAAGATGAGAGGGTAGGAGGAGAGAGGAGGAGATGAGAGAGGAGGAGAGAGGGAGATGAGAGAGGAGAGAGGAGGAGGTCGTCGTCAGAGAGGAGGAGATGAGAGAGGAGATGAGAGAGGAGGAGAGGAGAGGAGGAGATGAGGAGAGGAGAGGAGAGGAGGAGATGAGAGAGGAGGAGAGGTTTCTGTAACTATAAGGTAATAATATAAAGTGGCCGTGTTGTAGATAACCTGCACAGGTCGTCAGAGAAGAGAGGAGGGAGGAGGAGAGGAAAGGAGGAGATGAGGAGAGGAGAGAGGAGAGGAGAGGAGAGGAGAGGAGAGGAGAGGAGAGGAGATGAGAGAGGAGATGAGGAGAGGAGGAGAGGAGGAGATGAGAGAGGAGGAGATGAGAGAGGAGGAGAGGAGGAGATGAGAGAGGAGAAGAGGAGAGAGAGGAGATGAGGAGAGGAGAGGAGAGGAGAGGAGGAGAGGCGGAGAAGAGAGGAGAGGAGGAGATGAGGAGGAGATGAGAGAGGAGGAGAGGAGAGGAGGAGATGAGAGAGGAGGAGAGGAGGAGAGGAGAGGAGGAGATGAGGAGGAGAGGAGAGGAGGAGATGAGAGAGGAGGAGAGGAGAGGAGGAGAAGAGGAGAGGAGAGGAGGAGATGAGGAGAAGAGAGGAGAGGAGGAGAGGAGAGGAGGAGATGAGAGGAGGAGGGAGGAGGAGAGAAGGAGAGGAGAGAGGAGGAGAGGAGAGAGGAGGACAGGAGGGAGGAGGAGGAGAGGAGAGGAGGAGATGAGAGAGGAGGAGAGGAGAGGAGGAGATGAGGGAGGAGATGAGAGAGGAGGAGAGGAGGAGAGGAGAGGAGGAGAGGAGATGAGGAGAAGAGAGGAGAGGAGGAGAGGAGAGGAGAGGAGGAGATGAGAGGAGGAGGGAGGAGGAGAGGAGGAGAGGAGAGAGGAGGAGAGGAGAGAGAAGGAGATAAGAGAGGAGGAGAGGAGGGAGGAGAGGAGGAGATGAGAGAGGAGGAGAGGAGAGAGGAGGTGAGTAGAGAGGAGGAGAGGAGAGAGGAGGAGAGGAGAGGGGAGGAGAGGAGGAGAGGAGCGGGGTGACATGGGAGAACTGGTTAAACATCAGGACGGGCTGCAGCATTCTGGATGAGGTCTAGTTCTCTTCCTCAAACAGCCTCAGGACAGGGACGAATGTCAGGTGGTTGCCAGGGTAACTGTTTTGCATGGCAGGGGCTGGTCCTGTCATAGCTACAGAACCCAGAGAGACAGGGAAAGAGTGTGTGTGTGTGTGTGTGTGTGTGTGTGTGTGTGTGTGTGTGTGTGTGTGTGTGTGTGTGTGTGTGTGTGTGTGTGTGTGTGTGTGTGTGTGTGTGTGTGTGTGTGTGTGTGTGTGTGTGTGTGTGTGTGTGTTATATCAGTCACATTAGAGCAATGTTTCCCAAACTCGCCACCCCCCCAACCCAAACCCGACTCCCCAAACCAAACTCACCCCCCAACCCAAACTCCCCCACATCCCAAACCCCCTCCCCCCAACCCAAACCTGCCCCCCCAACCCAAACTCGCCTCCCCAACCCAAACTCGCCACCCCCCCAACCCAAACCTGCCTCCCCAACCCAAACTCACCCCCCCAACCCAAACCCGCCTCCCCAACCCAAACTCGTCCCCACAACCCAAACTCGCACCCCCCCCCCCACCCCCCCAACCCAAACTCGCCCCCACAACCCAAACTCGCCCCCCCCCAACCCAAACCCGCCTCCCCAACCCAAACTCGCCCCCCCCAACCCAAACCCGCCTCCCCAACCCAAACTCGCCCCCACAACCCAAACTCGACCCCCCCGTAACCCAAGCGTTGACAGAAAAAGCATGACTGTGTTAAAATGTCACTTCTAAGGAGATATTCTATAGAGCCACACCACATAATATTTCCAGACTGTTTTACAACAGACACTTAGATTAGGATGTGACTCCTCCCACCCAGGGAGAGTCCTGAGAGGGTGGAGTCAGACACTTAGATTAGGATGTAACTCCTCCCACCCAGGGAGAGTCCTGAGAGGGTGGAGTCAGACACTTAGATTAGGATGTGACTCCTCCCACCCAGGGAGAGTCCTGAGAGGGTGGAGTCAGACACTTAGATTAGGATGTGACTCCACCCACCCAGGGAGAGTCCTTCTAACGCAGACACTTAGATTAGGATGTGACTCCTCCCACCCAGGGAGAGTCCTTCTAACACAGACACTTAGATTAGGATGTGACTCCTCCCACCCAGGGAGAGTCCTTCTAACACAGACACTTAGATTAGGATGTGACTCCTCCCACCCAGGTAGAATCCTGGGAGGGTGGAGTCAGACACTTAGATTAGGATGTGACTCCTCCCACCCAGGGAGAGTTCTTCTAACGCAGACACTTAGATTAGGATGTGACTCCTCCCACCCAGGGAGAGTCCTGAGAGGGTGGAGTCAGACATTTAGATTAGGATGTGACTCCTCCCACCCAGGTAGAGTCCTGAGAGGGTGGAGTCAGACACTTAGATTAGGATGTGACTCCTCCCACCCAGGGAGAGTCCTGGGAGGGTGGAGTCAGACACTTAGATTAGGATGTGACTCCTCCCACCCAGGGAGAGTCCTTCTAACGCAGACAATTAGATTAGGATGTGACTCCACCCACCCAGGGAGAGTCCTGGGAGGGTGGAGTCAGACACTTAGATTAGGATGTGACTCCTCCCACCCAGGGAGAGTCCTTCTAAAGCAGACACTTAGATTAGGATGTGACTCCTCCCACCCAGGGAGAGTCCTTCTAACGCAGACACTTAGATTAGGATGGGACTCCTCCCACCCAGGGAGAGTCCTGGGAGGGTGGAGTCAGACACTTAGATTAGGATGTGACTCCTCCCACCCAGGGAGAGTTCTGTGAGTGTGGAGTCAGACACTTAGATTAGGATGTGACTCCTCCAACCCAGGGAGAGTCCTTCTAAAGCAGACACTTAGATTAGGATGTGACTCCTCCCATCCAGGGAGACTCCTCCCACCCAGGAAGAGCCCTTCTAACACACCTGGCCTCTCTGCTTTCAGATATTTCCTTATTTGCTCATATTGAAAAAATGTACGTAGCTTTGAATGCTTTCATGTGTGGTGTGATTTCTAGTTAGCCCACTGCAGATCTGGATAAACAAATCCACCTTCCACTATGACTGGTGGATAGAGGGCAGGATAGACAGACTGGTGGATAGAGGGCAGGATAGACAGACTGGTGGATAGAGGGCAGGATAGACAGACTGGTGGATAGAGGGCAGGATAGACAGACTGGTGGATAGAGGGCAGGATAGACAGACTGGTGGATAGAGGGCAGGATAGACAGACTGGTGGTCTGTATTGACCTGTTGTATAGGAGGGGAGAGGGAGGACTCTCCCTGGGTGGGAGGAGTCACATCCTAATCTAATTGTCTGCGTTAGAAGGACTCTCCCTGGGTGGATAAGGGAAGAACCCCCCCAATAAAACACCTTGATATAGGAGAGATGTATGGAAGAAGATGAGGACAAGTGGATATGGAAGAATGTATAACCAGCAAAGAGAGTGAACGTAAACCAGGGGAAAAAACACACTACCCTCCCCAAAGCAAAAAATATATTTTAAAAATTAGACGACCCTCCTCTATTTTATAGTAGTGCTACAATGCAATATGGGCCTAATTTTCAGGATATTTAAAAAAAAAAAAACTCCATAAATCACTAGGGGCAGCCCCCATTGATTTGGGCCCGTAGTGGGGTGCTCCCATAGCGGGCACGGAGGCCTGGATCCCCCCCCTATACGGATAAAAAAAGCATATGGAAAATATGGGCCTGGTAACCCGTTCAATCACCAGGCTAGCTGTTTTACAATTATTATAGTGTGTCTATTTTTT
Organism: Oncorhynchus clarkii lewisi; assembly: GCF_045791955.1. Taxonomy (NCBI): domain Eukaryota; kingdom Metazoa; phylum Chordata; class Actinopteri; order Salmoniformes; family Salmonidae; genus Oncorhynchus; species Oncorhynchus clarkii. The sequence continues at coordinate 15,788 of NW_027258121.1, read as the reverse complement.
ATCGTTTAGTCTCTGGTTTCGTCAAACGTGCATATGCGGAACCTTTTGAGATGAGACGTGATTTCAGCCCGGACGAATATCCACAGCGCCCCAATAAACATGGCTGACATTCCAAGTGATGCGCCACAGCGTGAGTTTATTTTAAGTTTATTATAAGAAAACACGCCCGTATCCAGACACCACGTTTATTATATGTGTTTTTTAGCCTTTTATAATGTTAGTTGTTAGTGAATGTTAAGTTTGTTGTCGTCGTTGTTAATGAAGAATAGTTTGTCTGAAAGTTAGCTGCTTAGCCTGTTAGCATAGCTGCCTGTCAAATACTCACCGCACTTCGATACAAAGTGATTTTCTCCGCTAACCCTAATGAACCTCGGTCTCTAAACCTACGTTAATTATCCTAACCTGCTACGAAAAACTTAATTTCGGGTTTTTCAGGGGAAGTGCCGTGAAAATGGTGAAAATTGTTTCTTCATAAGACAACAGACAGATGGCGCAGTTTACAAACCAGTTTACAACAGATCCATTTAGCAGTGTTTATGTCATGACAGTGTCAGCTCATTTGTTGTTCAACGCTTACGTGCCGTTTTCATAATGGCTGCTGTGACAAATTTTTAAGTAATCGTTCAAATCTTCTCAGTTTAAATAGTTGGGATAATGGAAACAATTCGCATTTCCTATTCCGATTGATACCTCGTACGTCCCTGGTGTCTTAATAAACACCGGAAGCCTGTCCGACCGGCGTGCAGATGGTCGGGTTGGATCGGTTGGCTGTTCTCTAGGATAAACTGTATCACATGACCTGTCAAAAACATAGACAGGGTTTGTCCAATAAACTATAATATCTTTGGTCAATGGATCTGCGTTTTAACTCATTCAGTCACATGCAAATTAGTGGACAAAGAAACAAGCATTTCCTACATATTCAATCTGGGCACTTTTTGTTTGATTTTACATTTGGCGCTATTATCTGATTGGTTGGTCATGGTGGTTGTTTTTGATGTATTGACCTGATTGGTTGTATTGGTTGTCAGACTGCCCCGGTACGGCCAGTGAGCAGGCAGGGAAGACGTCAGCATGTCAGGGTTGTCCCAACCAGAACCTCTGTTCCTCTGGAGCCACTAAAGCACCAGACCCAGGTAAAGTCTCTCTGTCTCTGTTCTGTCCTGATCTTGATCTGGTGAATAACTGCACTACTGATTAGTCTGCAATTCCTTGTTTTCAATGTGTGTTTAATGCCTCTATCTCTCTTTCCTCACTCACTCACTCTCTCCCTGACCCCCCCCTCCCTGACCCTCTCTCTCTCTCCCCCCTCCCCGACCCTCTCTCTCTTCCCCTCCTATCTCTCCCCTCTGTCTCTTCCTCTCCCCTCTCTCCCTCCCTCCCTGCAGCGATAGAGGAGATAGCAGAGAAGATGTTAACAGTGAAACATAAGATCTTGGTCCTGTCAGGGAAAGGAGGAGTAGGGAAGAGCACCTTCAGCGCACATCTGGCCCACGCACTGGCTAGTGACGCCACTAAAGAGGTAACACTTCAACATCTCTCTCCCTTTAGCTCTCTGTTCTCCACTCGTTTGTTAGGTCTCTTTCTCTCCCCCCCTCTTTTCTCTCTCTCTTCTCCCTCTCTCGTGTACTGTGGGAAGGTCACGCTGATAGCTGACGTCAGTTGATCATACAGAGGAGAAGCATAGCACATAGCGTCCGTCTGATCCACGTCGTACCGTTAAAACACATTATATCACAGGTTTTCATTCAACTGTCAATGAAATAAAATAATAAAATAAATAAATAAATCATAAAAGCTGAATAAAACACTTTCACTGCCTCTCCCTGGTGAAGTCTGCAACCAGTCTGTTTAGTTAACATACCCACTCTGTCATCGTCAAACAAAACCTTTCTGTGGGTTTTGTCTCCCCCTGGTGGTCACAAATGGAACATTGGCTAAAAGCTGTAGCTCGACTCAATGTTGCCTCTCTGTGGCCAGATGAGGGTATGACGGCTGGATAACGTGTTAATGCACTGGCTAAGTGATACCTGCTAAATCTGCTGTCTGTTGACTGGAGAACATGTTCTACACCCTAACCCGTGTGTGTGTGTGTGTGTGTGTTCTCCAGGTTGCGCTCCTAGATGTGGACATCTGTGGTCCGTCTATCCCCAGGATCATGGGTCTGGAGGGAGAGCAGGTAGCAGGATTGTCTCTCTGTCTTTCTCCTCGTGTTATATGGTCATGTGATTGATATCCTCTCTGCTATTGGTCAGATCCCTATCTCGATGCTGTTTTGGTCAACCTGTGTGTTTGATACCCTATTTTCAGGCCCATTATTATCTACACAGGGGCCCATTGTTATCTACACAGGGGCCCATTGTTATCTACACAGGGGCCCATTGTTATCTACACAGAGGCCCATTGTTATCTACACAGAGGCCCATTGTTATCTACACAGAGGCCCATTGTTATCTACACAGAGGCCCATTGTTATCTACACAGAGGCCCATTGTTATCTACACAGAGGCCCATTGTTATCTACACAGAGGCCCATTGTTATCTACACAGAGGCCCATTGTTATCTACACAGAGGCCCATTGTTATCTACACAGAGGCCCATTGTTATCTACACAGAGGCCCATTGTTATCTACACAGAGGCCCATTGTTATCTACACAGAGGCCCATTGTTATCTACACAGAGGCCCATTGTTATCTACACAGAGGCCCATTGTTATCTACACAGAGGCCCATTGTTATCTACACAGAGGCCCATTGTTATCTACACAGAGGCCCGTTATCAGCAACCATCACTCCTGTGTTGCAATGACACGTTGTGTTAGCTAATCCAAGTTTATAATTTTAAAAGGCTAATTGATCATTAGAAAACCCAATTATTTTAGCACAGCTGAGAACTGTTGTCCTGATTTAAAGAAGCAATAAAACTGTCCTTCTTTAGACTAGTTGAGTATCTGGAGCATCAATTACAGGCTTAAAATGTCCAGAAACAAAGACTCTCTTCTGAAACTCGTCAGTCTATTCTTGTTCTGAGAAATGAAGGATATTCCAAGAAACTGAAGATCTGGTACAGAACAGAAACAGAAACGATAATAATTATTATTTTCAATGACGGCCTGTTCAGGGGGCAGAATGACAAATATTTGTACCTTGTCAGCTCGGGATTTGAACTTGCAACCTTCTGGTTACTAGTCCAACGCTCTGACCACTAGGCTACCCTGCCGCCTCAGATAGTGATCGGATGACGATAATCACATGTTAAAAGGTGTAACTGTGGCGAGAGAGCAAGGTGGAGAAACCCAATCATAGATGAGTAAAAGTTACCGTAATTGACTCAAAGTGAAAGTGTCTCTCTCTCTCTGTCTCTCTCTCTCTGTCTCTGTCTCTCTCTCTCTGTCTCTCCTTCTCTGTCTCTGTCTCTCTCTCTGTCTCTCTCTCTTGCTCTCTGTCTCTCTCTCTGTCTCTCTCTCTGTCTCTCCATCTGTGTCTCTGTCTGTCTCTCCATCTGTGTCTCTGTCTCTGTCTCTCCATCTGTGTCTCTGTCTGTCTCTCTGTCTCTCTGTCTGTAGGTCCATCAGAGTGGTTCTGGCTGGTCTCCTGTGGTGAGTCTGTCTTCAATAGAATACTGTCTGTCTTATAGTTTGACTGTCACACCAGGGTCTCCTTTGTAAAAGAGGACCACCTCAATGGGACTTCCTGGACAAATGGAAGGTACCTTTTCCAAGTCAAACTAGATGAATGAACCCAGAGTGGAAACACACGGTGGTGATGACATTTCACTTCCTGTTGTTATAAGTGAAGTTTACCAGAACAAATAGTTCAATGTTTGTTTTCTTTCTTTTTAATATATCAGTTTATTGTGTTCCAGAACGTAGAGGATAACCTGGGTGTGTGTGTGTGATCCAGTATGTAGAGGATGGTGTGTGTGTGTGTGATCCAGTATGTAGAGGATGGTGTGTGTGTGTGTGTGATCCAGTATGTAGAGGATGGTGTGTGTGTGTGTGATCCAGTATGTAGAGGATGGTGTGTGTGTGTGTGATCCAGAACGTAGAGGATAACCTGGGTGTGTGTGTGTGTGTGTTCCAGTATGTAGAGGATGGTGTGTGTGTGTGTGATCCAGTATGTAGAGGATGGTGTGTGTGTGTGTGATCCAGAACGTAGAGGATAACCTGGGTGTGTGTGTGTGTGATCCAGTATGTAGAGGATGGTGTGTGTGTGTGTGATCCAGTATGTAGAGGATGGTGTGTGTGTGTGTGATCCAGTATGTAGAGGATGGTGTGTGTGTGTGTGTGATCCAGTATGTAGAGGATGGTGTGTGTGTGTGTGATCCAGTATGTAGAGGATGGTGTGTGTGTGTGTGTGATCCAGTATGTAGAGGATGGTGTGTGTGTGTGTGTGATCCAGTATGTAGAGGATGGTGTGTGTGTGTGTGATCCAGTATGTAGAGGATGGTGTGTGTGTGTGTTCCAGTATGTAGAGGATAACCTGTGTGTGTGTGTGATCCAGTATGTAGAGGATAACCTGTGTGTGTGTGTGTGTGTGTGTTCCAGTATGTAGAGGATAACCTGTGTGTGTGTGTGTGTGTTCCAGTATGTAGAGGATAACCTTGCGGTCATGTCTATTGGCTTCCTACTCAGCAGTCCTGATGATGCTGTTATCTGGAGAGGACCCAAGAAGAACGGTACCCGTGTGTGTGTGTGTGTGTGTGTTTAGCTGACACTTGACAGTGTTTGACCTCCAGGGAACTTCCTGGATAAATAAAGATTAACATTATTACAGGACTGTTTGGTTAGATGGGTTGCTATGACTGGGTCATTATTATATAAACAATAAATAAATCAAGTGTGAATGATGATGAGGCTGTGATCTGATTGGCTGTGGTGGTGCTGCACTTCCTGTCAGGGATGATCAAACAGTTCCTGCGAGATGTCGATTGGGGGGAACTGGATTACCTCATCGTGGACACGCCCCCCGGCACCTCTGACGAACACCTGTCTATCGTCCAGTACCTTAGCTCCGCCCGCATCGACGGAGCCGTCATCATCACCACCCCGCAGGTAACTACGGCGACTACGGCTCACTAGAGAGAACAACTAGGTAGCTACAGCATGTTTCTGTTGTTACCACGTTGCTAAGGCACGTCGCTACGGCAACCGGGTTGTTAACCTGTTAACCAGGACTGTCTGGTTAGATGGGTTGCTATGGCTGGGTCGTTTAACCAAGACTGACTGGGTCGTTTAACCAAGACTGAGGGTCGTTTAACCAGGACTGTCTGGGTCGTTTAACCAGGACTGACTGGGTCGTTTAACCAGGACTGTCTGGGTCGTTTAACCAGGACTGTCTGGGTCGTTTAACCAGGACTGTCTGGGTCGTTTTAACCAGGACTGTCTTGTTAGATCGGTTGCTATGACTGGGGGTACCGGTACAGAATCCGTGTGGAGGCTATATTCGGGGGGGTACCGGAGTCAATGTGCAGGGGGAACCGATGTCGAGGTAATTGAGGTAATTATGTAGGTAGAGTTATTAAAGATAATAACTGAGTAGCAGCAGCGTAGAAGAAGGGGGGGGGGGGGGGGGTAATGCAAATAGTCTTGGTAGCCATTTGATTAGATGTTCAGGAGTCTTGTGGCTTGGGGGGGGGTAGAAGCTGTTTCTTGGACCTAGACATGGCGATCCCGTACCGCTTGCCGTGCGATAGCAGAGAGGACAGTCTATGACTAAGGTGGCTGGAGTCTTTGACAATTTTTAGGGCTCTTCCTCTGACACCGCCTGGTATAGAGGTCCTGGATGGCAGGAAGCTTGACCCCGGTGATGTACTGGGCCGTATGCACTACCCTCTGTAGTGCCTTGCGGTCGGAGGCCAAGCAGTTGCCGTATCAGGCAGTGATGCAGCCACGAGCTGCCCAGTGACACGCCCAGTGACACGAGCCTACCAGACGAGTTAAATCACTTCTATGCTCGATTGGAGGAAGGTAACACTGAAACATGCATGAGAGCATCAGCTGTTCCAGATGACTGTGTGATCACGCACTCCGCAGCTGACTGGCAATTGTCTTCACTGACATGTTCAACCTCTCCCTGACTTAGTCTGTAATACCAACATCTCTCACCCCTCCTCCCTCCCTCTCTCTCCTCCCTCCCTCTCTCTCACCCCTCCTCCCTCTCTCCCTCTCTCTCTCTCCCTCCCTCTCTCTCCCCACTCCTCCCTCCCTCCCTCCCTCTCTCCCTCCTCCCTCCATCTCTCACCCTCCTCCCTCCATCTCTCACCCCTCCATCTCTCTCTCTCCCTCCCTCTCTCTCCCCACTCCTCCCTCCCTCCCTCTCTCTCACCCTCCTCCCTCCATCTCTCACCCCTCCATTTCTCTCTCCCCCCTCTCTAGGAGGTATCTCTTCAGGATGTCAGGAAGGAGATTAGGTTCTGTCAGAAGGTCCAGCTGCCCATCATAGGAGTGGTGGAGAACATGAGTGGGTTTGTCTGTCCCAAATGCAAGGTGAGAGTTTTATTTATTTAGGTATATGTGGACAATGTGTAATTTTCTCTGATAAAGACAGACACCATTCATTGGCATGATGTGTAACCCTCTCTCTCTCTTTCTCTCTCTTTCCCCTCGTCTCTCTCCCCCACCTTTCTCTCTCCCCTCCTCCCCTCTCTCTCTCTCCCCTCCTCCCCTCTCTCTCTCTCCCCTCCTCCCCTCTCTCTCTCCCCTCCTCCCCTCTCTCTCTCCCCCATCTCTCTCTCTCCCCTCTCCTCTCTCTCCCTCGTCTCTCTCCCCATCTCTCTCTCTCCCCTCTCCTCTCTCTCTCCTTCGTCTCTCTCCCCATCTCTCTCTCTCCCCTCTCCTCTCTCTCCCTCATCTCTCTCCCCCACCTCTCTCTCTCCCCTCCTCCCCTCTCTCTCTCTCCCCTCTCCTCTCTCTCCCTCGTCTCTCTCCCCCATCTCCCCCCTCCTCAAGAACACGTCTCAGATCTTCCCACCCACCACGGGAGGAGCAGAGAGGATGTGTGAAGAGATGAACCTTACTCTGCTAGGACGAGTCCCACTGGACCCCAGGATAGGTACTGGACTACAGATAGCTGTGTTAGTACCAGTCCTACTGGACCCCAGGATAGGTACTGGACTACAGATAGCTGTGTTAGTACCAGTCCCACTGGACCCCAGGATAGGTACTGGACTACAGATAGCTGTGTTAGTACCAGTCCTACTGGACCCCAGGATAGAGGCTGGACCCCAGGATAGAGGCTGGACCCCAGGATAGAGGCTGGACCCCAGGATAGAGGCTGGACCCCAGGATAGAGACTGGACTACAGATAGTTGTGTTAGTACCAGTCCTACTGGACCCCAGGATAGGTACTGGACCCCAGGATAGGTACTGGACCCCAGGATAGGTACTGGACCCCAGGATAGGTACTGGACCCCAGGATAGAGACTGGACCCCAGGCTAGAGACTGGACCCCAGGATAGAGACTGGACCCCAGGATAGAGACTGGACAACAGATAGTTGTGTTAGTACCAGTCCTACTGGACCACAGGATAGGTACTGGACCCCAGGGTAGGTACTGGACCCCAGGGTAGGTACTGGACCCCAGGGTAGGTACTGGACCTCAGGGTAGATACTGGACCCCAGGATAGGTACTGGACCCCAGAATAGGTACTGGACTACAGATAGTTGTGTTAGGACCAGTCCTACTGGACCCCAGGATAGGTACTGTACCCCAGGATAGGTACTGGACCCCAGGATAGAGACTGGACCCCAGGATAGGTACTGGACCCCAGAATAGGTACTGGACTACAGATAGCTGTGTTAGTACCAGTCCTACTGGACCCCAGGATAGGTACTGGACCCCAGGATAGGTACTGGACCCCAGGATAGGTACTGGACCCCAGGGTAGATACTGGACCCCAGGGTAGATACTGGACCCCAGGGTAGGTACTTTACCCCAGGATAGGTACTTTACCCCAGGATAGGTACTGGACCCCAGGATAGAGACTGGACCCCAGGATAGAGACTGGACTACATATAGCTAGCTGTGTTAGTACCAGTCCTACTGGACCCCAAGATAGAGACTGGACCCCAGGATAGAGACTGGACCCCAGGATAGAGACTTGACCCCAGGATAGAGACTGGACCCCAGGATAGAGACTGGACCCCAGGATAGAGACTGGACCCCAGGATAGAGACTGGACTACAGATAGCTGTGTTAGTACCAGTCCTACTGGACCCCAGGATAGAGACTGGACCCCAGGATAGAGACTGGACCCCAGGATAGAGACTGGACCCCAGGATAGAGACTGGACCCCAGGATAGAGACTGGACCCCAGGATAGAGACTGGACCCCAGCTATACAGTAAGTCAGGTCTATAGATCCACAGCTATGCAGTAAGTCAGGTCTATAGATCCACAGCTATGCAGTAAGTCAGGTCTATAGACCCACAGCCATGCAGTAAGTCAGGTCTATAGATCCACAGCTATGCAGTAAGTCAGGTCTATAAATCCACACAAATGCAGTAAGTCAGGTCTATAGATCCACACCACAGCTATGCAGTAAGTCAGGTCTGTAAATCCACAGCTATGCAGTTAGTTAGGTCTATAGATCCACAGCTATGCAGTAAGTCAGGTCTATAGATCCACAGCTATGCAGTAAGTCAGGTCTATAGTTCCACAGCTATGCAGTAAGTCAGGTCTATAGATCCACACCACAGCCATGCAGTAAGTCAGGTCTATATATTCACACCACAGCTATGCAGTAAGTCAGGTCTATAGATCCACAGCTATGCAGTAAGTCAGGTCTATAGATCCACAGCTATGCAGTAAGTCAGGTCTATAGACCCACAGCCATGCAGTAAGTCAGGTCTATAGTTCCACACCACAGCTATGCAGTAAGTCAGGTCTGTAAATCCACAGCTATGCAGTTAGTTAGGTCTATAGATCCACACCACAGCTATGCAGTAAGTCAGGTCTGTAAATCCACAGCTATGCAGTTAGTTAGGTCTATAGATCCACAGCTATGCAGTAAGTCAGGTCTATAGATCCACAGCTATGCAGTAAGTCAGGTCTATAGTTCCACAGCTATGCAGTAAGTCAGGTCTATAGATCCCCACCACAGCCATGCAGTAAGTCAGGTCTATATATTCACACCACAGCTATGCAGTAAGTCAGGTCTATAGATCCACACCAATGCAGTAAGTCAGGTCTATAGATCCACACCACAGCTATGCAGTAAGTCAGGTCTGTAGATCCACAGCTATGCAGTTAGTCAGGTCTATAGATCCACACCACAGGCATGCAGTAAGTCAGGTCTATAGATCCACACCAATGCAGTAAGTCAGGTCTATAGATCCACAGCTATGCAGTAAGTCAGGTCTATAGATCCACAGCTATGCAGTAAGTCAGGTCTATAGATCCACACTACAGCTATGCAGTAAGTCAGGTCTATAGATCCACACCACAGCTATGCAGTAAGTCAGGTCTATAGATCCACAGCTATGCAGTAAGTCAGGTCTATAGATCCACAGCTATGCAGTAAGTCAGGTCTATAAATCCACACCAATGCAGTAAGTCAGGTCTATAGACCCACACCACAGCCATGCAGTAAGTCAGGTCTATAGATCCACACCAATGCAGTAAGTCAGGTCTATAGATCCACAGCTATGCAGTAAGTCAGGTCTATAGATCCACAGCTATGCAGTAAGTCAGGTCTATAGATCCACAGCTATGCAGTAAGTCAGGTCTATAGATCCACACCAATGCAGTAAGTCAGGTCTATAGATCCACAGCTATGCAGTAAGTCAGGTCTATAGATCCACAGCTATGCAGTAAGTCAGGTCTATAGATCCACAGCTATGCAGTAAGTCAGGTCTATAGACCCACACCAATGCAGTAAGTCAGGTCTATAGACCCACACCAATGCAGTAAGTCAGGTCTATAGACCCACACCAATGCAGTAAGTCAGGTCTATAGATCCACAGCTATGCAGTAATTCAGGTCTATAAATCCACACCAATGCAGTAAGTCAGGTCTATAGATCCACACCACAGCTATGCAGTAAGTCAGGTCTATAGATCCACAGCTATGCAGTAAGTCAGGTCTATAGATCCACAGCCATACAGTTAGTCAGGTCTATAGATCCACACCACAGCTATGCAGTAAGTCAGGTCTATAGATCCACAGCCATGCAGTAAGTCAGGTCTATAGATCCACACCAATGCAGTAAGTCAGGTCTATAGATCCACAGCTATGCAGTAAGTCACTGTTATCTCTCTCCTTTCTCCCTCCTTCTGTCCTCCTACCTCTCTCTCTCTCTCTCTGTCTCTCTCTCTGTCTCTCTCTGTGTCTCTGTCTCTCTCTTTCTCTGTCTCTCTCTCTCTCTCTCTCTCTCTCTGTCTCTCTCTCTGTCTCTCTCTGTGTCTCTGTCTCTGTCTCTCTCTCTCTCTCTCTCTCTCTCTGTGTCTCTGTCTCTCTCTCTCTCTGTCTCTCTCTCTCTCCCTCTCTCTCTCTCTCTCTGTCTCTCTCTCTCTCTCTGTCTCTCTCTCTGTCTCTCTCTGTGTCTCTGTCTCTGTCTCTCTCTCTCTCTCTGTCTCTCTCTCTCTCCCTCTCTCTCTCTCTCTTTCTCTGTCTCTCTCTGTCTCTCTCTCTCTCTCTCTCGCTGTCTCTCTCTCCTTCTCCTTCTCCTTGTCTCTCTCTCCTTCTCCTTGTCTCTGTCTGTCAGGTAAGAGTTGTGATGAAGGGAAGTCATTCCTGACTGAAGTCCCAGACTCCCCTGCTGCTGCTGCTTACCACTCGATAGTACAGAGTGAGTATACACACACACACACACACACACATACACATACTCCCACACACACACACACACACACACACACACACACACCGACAGACACACACACATACACAGACAGACAGGGACACAGACAGACAGGGACACAGACAGACAGGGACACAGACAGACAGGGACACACAGGGACACACAGGGACACACATGGACACACAGGGACACACACAGGGACACAGACAGGGACACACACATGGACACACAGGGACACAGACAGGGACACAGACAGGGACACACAGGGACACAGACAGGGACACACAGGGACACACAGGGACACACAGGGACACACAGGGACACAGACAGGGACACACAGGGACACACAGGGACACAGACAGGGACACAGACAGGGACACAGACACACAGACACACAGACACACAGACACACAGACACACAGACAGGGACACAGACAGGGACACAGACAGGGACACAGACAGGGACACACAGGGACACACAGGGACACAGACAGGGACACACAGGGACACACAGGGACACAGACAGGGACACACAGGGACACAGACAGGGACACAGACAGGGACACAGACAGGGACACAGACACACAGACACACAGACACACAGACACACAGACAGGGACACAGACAGGGACACAGACAGGGACACAGACAGGGACACAGACAGGGACACAGACAGGGACACACAGGGACACAGACAGGGACACAGACAGGGACACAGACAGGGACACAGACAGGGACACAGACAGGGACACAGGGACACAGACAGGGACACAGACAGGGACACAGACAGGGACACAGACAGGGACACAGACAGGGACACACAGGGACACAGACAGGGACAGACAGGGACACAGACAGGGACACAGGGACACAGACAGGGACACAGACAGGGACACAGACAGGGACAGACAGGGACACAGACAGGGACACAGACAGGGACACAGACAGGGACACAGACAGACACACAGACACACAGACACACAGACACACAGACACACAGGGACACAGACAGGGACACAGACAGGGACACACAGGGACACAGACAGGGACACACAGGGACACAGACAGGGACACAGACAGGGACACAGGGACACAGACAGGGACACAGGGACACAGACAGGGACACAGACAGGGACACAGACAGGGACACAGACAGGGACACAGACAGGGACACAGACAGGGACACAGACAGGGACACAGACAGGGACACACACAGGGACAGACAGGGACACACACAGGGACACAGACAGGGACACAGACAGGGACACAGACAGGGACACACACAGGGACACAGACAGGGACACAGACAGGGACACACACAGGGACACAGACAGGGACAGACAGGGACACAGACAGAGACACAGACAGGGACACAGACAGGGACACAGACAGGGACACAGACAGGGACACAGACAGGGACACAGACAGGGACACACAGGGACACAGACAGGGACACAGACAGGGACAGACAGGGACACAGACAGGGACACAGGGACACAGACAGGGACACAGACAGGGACAGACAGGGACACAGACAGGGACACACACAGGGACACAGACAGGGACACAGACAGGGACACACAGGGACACAGACAGGGACACAGACAGGGACACAGACAGGGACAGACAGGGACACAGACAGGGACACAGACAGGGACACAGACAGGGACACAGACAGGGACACAGACACAGACAGAGACACAGACAGACAGAGACACAGACGGGGACACAGACAGGGACACAGACAGGGACAGACAGGGACACAGACAGGGACACAGACAGGGACACAGACAGGGACAGACAGGGACACAGACAGGGACACAGACAGGGACACAGACAGGGACACACAGGGACACAGACAGGGACACAGACAGGGACAGAGACAGGGACACAGACAGGGACACAGACAGGGACAGACGGGGACACAGACAGGGACACAGACGGGGACACAGACGGGGACACAGACGGGGACACAGACACATTTGTTTTCTTGTGTTGTAACGGAGTTAAAGAGGAAGAGATTCTGTACCAGAGGAAGTAGGAACAATTATAACATTGATATCAGGAAATGAAATCTAGGTTTAATTGGGGGGGTAAAGTCTGGGGGGTGGCGCGATCAGGCTAAGACTCTTCGAAAAGGTGCTGTCTTGTTTTGTGAGACAAGAGGTCACGAGTTGGTACCAAGTGTGTGTGTGTGTGGGGTGGGGGGGGGGGCTCAACCAGGAGGAAGTCGCTCCGGCAGTTTGACGTTACAGTGATACATCTAACGCCTTCATATTATCAAACCACATATCTGATATGTCCTCTTTTCTCCCTCCCTCTCCTCCCTCCTTCCCCCCCTCTCCTCCCTCCCTCTCCTCCCTCCCTCCTTCCTCCCTCTCCTCCCTCCCTCCCTCTCCTCCCTCCCTCCCTCCTTCCCCCCCTCTCCTCCCTCCCTCTCCTCCCTCCCTCCTTTCCCTCTCCCTCCCATTCCTCCCTCCCTCCTTCCCCCCCTCTCCTCCCTCCCTCTCATCCCTCCCTCCTTCCCTTCTCCCTCCCATTCCTCCCTCTCCTCCCTCCCTCCCTCTCCTCCCTCCCTCCCTCCCTCACGTTGTATCCAGGTATCCAGGCCTACTGCTTGTCCCATGTGACACGGGAGGAGAGTGCTGGCTAGAAGCCAGTCTGGAGGCCGCCATGTTGCTCTGGATGCCAGGGACGGAACACATGTCGAGGGTCCCTACTGTCTGATGAATGAATAAATCACATGCTCTGGTTTAGGAACTGATGTAGGATCAGGACCCCCCCCCCCATTCACAATGTGTCTCAGAGTAGGATACCTGATCAGGACCCCTATTCACAATGTGTCTCAGAGTAGGACTGCTGATCAGGACCCCTATTCACAATGTGTCTCAGAGTAGGACTGCTGATCAGGACCCCCATTCACAATGTGTCTCAGAGTAGGACACCTGATCAGGACCCCTATTCACAATGTGTCTCAGAGTAGGACACCTGATCAGGACCCCTATTCACAATGTGTCTCAGAGTAGGACACCTGATCAGGACCCCCATTCACAATGTGTCTCAGAGTAGGACTGCTGATCAGGACCCCTATTCACAATGTGTCTCAGAGTAGGACTGCTGATCAGGACCCCCATTCACAATGTGTCTCAGGGTAGGACTGCTGATCAGGACTCCCATTCACAACGTGTCTCAGAGTAGGACACCTGATGTAAGGTCAGGACCCCTATTCACAATGTGTCTTAGAGTAGGACTGCTGATCAGGACCCCCATTCACAATGTGTCTCAGAGTAGGACACCTGATGTAAGGTCAGGACCCCTATTCACAATGTGTCTCAGAGTAGGACTGCTGATCAAGACCCCCATTCACAATGTGTCTCAGAGTAGGACTGCTGATCAGGACCCCTATTCACAATGTGTCTCAGAGTAGGACTGCTGATCAGGACCCCCATTCACAATGTGTCTCAGAGTAGGACTGCTGATCAGGACCCCTATTCACAATGTGTCTCAGAGTAGGACTGCTGATCAGGACCCCCATTCACAATGTGTCTCAGAGTAGGACTGCTGGTCAGGACCCCTATTCACAATGTGTCTCAGAGTAGGACTGCTGATCAGGACCCCTATTCACAACGTGTCTCAGAGTAGGACTGCTGATGTAAGGTCATGACCCCTATTCACAATGTGTCAGAGTAGGACTGCTGATCAGGACCCCCATTCACAATGTGTCTCAGAGTAGGACTGCTGGTCAGGACCCCTATTCACAATGTGTCTCAGAGTAGGACTGCTGATCAGGGCCCCCATTCACAATGTGTCTCAGAGTAGGACTGCTGATCAGGGCCCCCATTCACAATGTGTACTGTTACTGAGAGTGTGAATATGGGACCTGATCCTAGATCCAGTTCTGTTCTGTTACTCTGAGACTGTTTGTCAATATGGGACCTGATCCTAGATCCAGTTCAGTTCTGTTACTCTGAGACTGTTTGTCAATATGGGACCTGATCCTAGATCCAGTTCTGTTACTCTGAGACTTATTTGTGAATATGGGACCTGATCCTAGATCCAGTTCTGTTACTCTCAGACTGTTTGTCAATATGGGACCTGATCCTAGATCCAGTTCTGTTACTCTGAGACTGTTTGTCAATATGGGACCTGATCCTAGATCCAGTTCTGTTACTCTGAGACTGTTTGTCAATATGGGACCTGATCCTAGATCCAGTTCTGTTACTCTGAGACTTATTTGTGAATATGGGACCTGATCCTAGATCCAGTTCTGTTACTCTGAGACTTATTTGTGAATATGGGACCTGATCCTAGATCCAGTTCTGTTACTCTGAGACTGTTTGTCAATATGGGACCTGATCCTAGATCCAGTTCTGTTACTCTGAGACTTATTTGTGAATATGGGACCTGATCCTAGATCCAGTTCAGTTACTCTCAGACTGTTTGTCAATATGTGACCTGATCCAGTTCAGTTACTCTGAGACTGTTTGTCAATATGTGACCTGATCCAGTTCTGTTACTCTGAGACTTATTTGTGAATATGGGACCTGATCCTAGATCCAGTTCAGTTACTCTGAGACTGTTTGTGAATATGGGACCTGATCCTAGATCCAGTTCAGTTACTCTGAGACTGTTTGTCAATATGTGTACAGCTCTTTAGTATCACAACTCTTGACTTAATTTTTAAATTGATAGTTCACCTGAAATGATATTTTTATTTCCTTACCCTGTAAGCAGTCTTGGGACCAAGTGAGACGGTAATCCATGCTTTATTTTTGTTTTACCTGGACACTGTCTCTAAATAATAAATGTTGTTGTTGTTGTTGTCCAAAACCTTGCAAGTCAATGTCCTCCCTCATGTCCTGGGTGAACTATCCCGTCAACCTTCTACACTGGTGGGGATTGGTTTTTATAGACAGACGGGGCTAATCTGGAAGGTTTCTTACAGAAGACATATGGGATGCATAAACATAGTAGAATTATTTTTTAA
>NW_027258120.1:0-125818 GCF_045791955.1 Oncorhynchus clarkii lewisi | reverse complement strand
AAAAAAATCGGAGAAAGTCGGAAAAAAAAATCGGAAAAAAAATTCGGAAAAAATCGGAAAAAATCGGAAAAAAAATCGGAAAAAATCGGGAAAAAATCGGAGAAAATCGGGAAAAATCGGGAAAAATCGGAAAAAAATCGGGAAAAAAATCGGAGAAAATCGGAAAAAAAATTCGGAAAAATTCGGGAAAAAATCGGGAAAAAAATCGGGAAAAAAATCGGAGAAAATCGGGAAAAATCGGGAAAAAATCGGGAAAAAAATCGGAGAAAATCGGGAAAAATCGGAAAAAAATCGGAAAAAATCGGAAAAAAAATCGGAAAAAATCGGGAAAAATCGGGAAAATAATCGGAGAAAATCGGGAAAAATCGGGAAAAAAATCGGGAAAAAAATCGGAGAAAATCGGGAAAAATCGGGAAAATAATCGGAGAAAATCGGGAAAAATCGGAAAAAAATCGGGAAAAAAATCGGAGAAAATCGGGAAAAATCGGGAAAAATCGGAAAAAAATCGGGAAAAAAATCGGAGAAAATCGGAAAAAATCGGAAAAAAAATCGGGAAAAAAATCGGAAAAAATCGGGAAAAATCTGAAAAAAAATCGGGAAAAAAATCGGAAAAAATCGGGAAAAATCGGAAAAAAATCGGGAAAAATCGGGAAAAAATCGGGGAAAAAATCGGAGAAAATCGGGAAAAATCGGAAAAAAATCGGGAAAAAAATCGGAGAAAATCGGGAAAAATCGGAAAAAAATCGGGAAAAAAATCGGAGAAAATCTGAAAAGAATTTGGAAAAAATCGGAAAAAATCGGGAAAAAAATCGGAGAAAATCGGGAAAAATCGGGAAAAAAATCGGAGAAAATCGGAAATTTTTTTGGAAAAAATCGGGAAAAATCTGAAAAAAATCGGGAAAAAAATCGGAGAAAATCGGGAAAAATCGGAAAAAAATCGGGAAAAAAATTGGAGAAAATCGGAAAAAAAAATTGGAAAAAATCGGAAAAAATCGGAAAAAAAATCGGAAAAAATCGGGAAAAAAATCGGAGAAAATCGGGAAAAATCGGGAAAAAAATCGGAGAAAATCGGGAAAAATCGGAAAAAAAATCGGGAAAAATCGGGAAAAAAATCGGAGAAAATCGGAAAAAAAATTCGGAAAAAATCGGGAAAAATCGGAAAAAAAATCGGAGAAAATCGGGAAAAATCGGAAAAAAATCGGGAAAAAAATCGGAGAAAATCGGAAAAAAAAATCGGAAAAAATCGGAAAAAATCGGAAAAAAAATCGGAGAAAATATGGAAAAATCGGGAAAAAAATC
This sequence comes from Oncorhynchus clarkii lewisi, assembly GCF_045791955.1. Taxonomy (NCBI): domain Eukaryota; kingdom Metazoa; phylum Chordata; class Actinopteri; order Salmoniformes; family Salmonidae; genus Oncorhynchus; species Oncorhynchus clarkii. Next base: position 124,519 of record NW_027258120.1, on the reverse strand, counting down.
GGAGAAAATCGGATTTTTTTTTAGAAAAAATCGGGAAAAATCGGAAAAAAATCGGGAAAAAAATCGGAGAAAATCGGGAAAAATCGGAAAAAAATCGGGAAAAAAATCGGAGAAAATCGGAATTTTTTTTTGGAAAAAATCGGAAAAAAAATCGGAAAAAATCGGGAAAAAATCGGGAAAAATCGGAAAAAAATCGGGAAAAAAATCGGAGAAAATCGGAAAAAAAAATTGGAAAAAATCGGAAAAAATCGGAGAAAATCGGGAAAAATCGGGAAAAAATCGGAGAAAATCGGAAAAAAAATTCGGAAAAAATCGGGAAAAATCGGAAAAAAAATCGGAAAAAATCGGAAAAAATCGGAAAAAAAATTCGGAAAAAATCGGAAAAAATCGGAAAAAATCGGGAAAAAATCGGAGAAAATCGGAAAAAAAAATCGGAAAAAATCGGGAAAAATCGGAAAAAAAATCGGAAAAAATCGGAAAAAATCGGAAAAAAAATTCGGAAAAAATCGGAAAAAATCGGAAAAAATCGGGAAAAAATCGGAGAAAATCGGAAAAAAAAATCGGAAAAAATCGGGAAAAATCGGAAAAAAAATCGGAAAAAATCGGAAAAAAATCGGAAAAAATCGGGAAAAAAATCGGAGAAAATCGGGAAAAATCGGGAAAAAAATCGGAGAAAATCGGAAAAAAAAATCGGAAAAAATCGGGAAAAATCGGAAAAAAAATCGGAAAAAATCGGAAAAAATCGGAAAAAAAATTCGGAAAAAATCGGAAAAAATCGGAAAAAATCGGGAAAAAATCGGAGAAAATCGGAAAAAAAAATCGGAAAAAATCGGGAAAAATCGGAAAAAAAATCGGAAAAAATCGGAAAAAAATCGGAAAAAATCGGGAAAAAAATCGGAGAAAATCGGGAAAAATCGGGAAAAAAATCGGAGAATATCGGAAAAAAAATTCGGAAAAAATCGGGAAAAATCGGAAAAAAAATCGGAAAAAATCGGGAAAAAATCGGGAAAAAATCGGGAAAAAAATCGGAGAAAATCGGGAAAAATCGGGAAAAATCGGAAAAAAATCGGGAAAAAATCGGGAAAAAATCGGAGAAAATCGGGAAAAATCGGAAAAAAATCGGGAAAAAAATCGGAGAAAATCGGGAAAAATCGGAAAAAAATCGGGAAAAAAATTGGAGAAAATCGGGAAAAATCGGAAAAAAATCGGGAAAAATCGGGAAAAAAATCTGAGAAAATCGGGAAAAATCGGAAAAAAATCGGGAAAAAAATCGGAAAAAAAATTCGGAAAAAATCGGAAAAAATCGGAAAATAAATCGGAAAAAATCGGGAAAAAATCGGGAAAAAAATCGGAGAAAATCGGGAAAAATCGGGAAAAAAATCGGAGAAAATCGGAAAAAAAATTCGGAAAAAATCGGGAAAAATCGGAAAAAAAATCGGAAAAAATCGGAAAAAATCGGAAAAAAAATCGGAGAAAATATGGAAAAATCGGGAAAAAAATCGGAGAAAATCGGAATTTTTTTTAGAAAAAATCGGGAAAAATCGGAAAAAAATCGGGAAAAAAATCGGAGAAAATCGGGAAAAATCGGAAAAAAATCGGGAAAAAAATCGGAGAAAATCGGAATTTTTTTTTGGAAAAAATCGGAAAAAAAATCGGAAAAAATCGGGAAAAAATCGGGAAAAATCGGAAAAAAATCGGGAAAAAAATCGGAGAAAATCGGAAAAAAAAATTGGAAAAAATCGGAAAAAATCGGAGAAAATCGGGAAAAATCGGGAAAAAATCGGAGAAAATCGGAAAAAAAATTCGGAAAAAATCGGGAAAAATCGGAAAAAAAATCGGAAAAAATCGGAAAAAATCGGAAAAAAAATTCGGAAAAAATCGGAAAAAATCGGAAAAAATCGGGAAAAAATCGGAGAAAATCGGAAAAAAAAATCGGAAAAAATCGGAGAAAATCGGAAAAAAAAATCGGAAAAAATCGGGAAAAATCGGAAAAAAAATCGGAAAAAATCGGAAAAAAATCGGAAAAAATCGGGAAAAAAATCGGAGAAAATCGGGAAAAATCGGGAAAAAAATCGGAGAAAATCGGAAAAAAAATTCGGAAAAAATCGGGAAAAATCGGAAAAAAAATCGGAAAAAATCGGAAAAAATCGGAAAAAAAATTCGGAAAAAATCGGGAAAAATCGGAAAAAAAATCGGAAAAAATCGGGAAAAAATCGGGAAAAAATCGGAAAAAAATCGGAGAAAATCGGGAAAAATCGGGAAAAATCGGAAAAAAATCGGGAAAAAATCGGGGAAAAAATCGGAGAAAATCGGGAAAAATCGGAAAAAAATCGGGAAAAAAATCGGAGAAAATCGGGAAAAATCGGAAAAAAATCGGGAAAAAAATTGGAGAAAATCGGGAAAAATCGGAAAAAAATCGGGAAAAATCGGGAAAAAAATCTGAGAAAATCGGGAAAAATCGGAAAAAAATCGGGAAAAAAATCGGAAAAAAAATTCGGAAAAAATCGGAAAAAATCGGAAAATAAATCGGAAAAAATCGGGAAAAAATCGGGAAAAAAATCGGAGAAAATCGGGAAAAATCGGGAAAAAAATCGGAGAAAATCGGAAAAAAAATTCGGAAAAAATCGGGAAAAATCGGAAAAAAAATCGGAAAAAATCGGAAAAAATCGGAAAAAAAATCGGAGAAAATATGGAAAAATCGGGAAAAAAATCGGAGAAAATCGGAATTTTTTTTAGAAAAAATCGGGAAAAATCGGAAAAAAATCGGGAAAAAAATCGGAGAAAATCGGGAAAAATCGGAAAAAAATCGGGAAAAAAATCGGAGAAAATCGGAATTTTTTTTTGGAAAAAATCGGAAAAAAAATCGGAAAAAATCGGAAAAAATCGGGAAAAATCGGAAAAAAATCGGGAAAAAAATCGGAGAAAATCGGAAAAAAAAATTGGAAAAAATCGGAAAAAATCGGAGAAAATCGGGAAAAATCGGGAAAAAATCGGAGAAAATCGGAAAAAAAATTCGGAAAAAATCGGGAAAAATCGGAAAAAAAATCGGAAAAAATCGGAAAAAATCGGAAAAAAAATTCGGAAAAAATCGGAAAAAATCGGAAAAAATCGGGAAAAAATCGGAGAAAATCGGAAAAAAAAATCGGAAAAAATCGGAGAAAATCGGAAAAAAAAATCGGAAAAAATCGGGAAAAATCGGAAAAAAAATCGGAAAAAATCGGAAAAAAATCGGAAAAAATCGGGAAAAAAATCGGAGAAAATCGGGAAAAATCGGGAAAAAAATCGGAGAAAATCGGAAAAAAAATTCGGAAAAAATCGGGAAAAATCGGAAAAAAAATCGGAAAAAATCGGAAAAAATCGGAAAAAAAATTCGGAAAAAATCGGAAAAAATCGGAAAAAATCGGGAAAAAATCGGAGAAAATCGGAAAAAAAAATCGGAAAAAATCGGGAAAAATCGGAAAAAAAATCGGAAAAAATCCGAAAAAAATCGGAAAAAATCGGGAAAAAAATCGGAGAAAATCGGGAAAAATCGGGAAAAAAATCGGAGAATATCGGAAAAAAAATTCGGAAAAAATCGGGAAAAATCGGAAAAAAAATCGGAAAAAATCGGAAAAAATCGGGAAAAAATCGGAAAAAAATCGGAGAAAATCGGGAAAAATCGGGAAAAATCGGAAAAAAATCGGGAAAAAATCGGGGAAAAAATCGGAGAAAATCGGGAAAAATCGGAAAAAAATCGGGAAAAAAATCGGAGAAAATCGGGAAAAATCGGAAAAAAATCGGGAAAAAAATTGGAGAAAATCGGGAAAAATCGGAAAAAAATCGGGAAAAATCGGGAAAAAAATCTGAGAAAATCGGGAAAAATCGGAAAAAAATCGGGAAAAAAATCGGAAAAAAAATTCGGAAAAAATCGGAAAAAATCGGAAAATAAATCGGAAAAAATCGGGAAAAAATCGGGAAAAAAATCGGAGAAAATCGGGAAAAATCGGAAAAAAATCGGAGAAAATCGGAAAAAAAATTCGGAAAAAATCGGGAAAAATCGGAAAAAAAATTGGAAAAAATCGGAAAAAATCGGAAAAAAAATTCGGAAAAAATCGGAAAAAATCGGAAAAAAAATCGGAAAAAATCGGGAAAAAATCGGGGAAAAAATCGGAGAAAATCGGGAAAAATCGGAAAAAAAATCGGAAAAAATCGGGAAAAAATCGGGGAAAAAATCGGAGAAAATCGGGAAAAATCGGAAAAAAATCGGGAAAAAAATCGGAGAAAATCGGGAAAAATCGGAAAAAAATCGGGAAAAAATCGGGAAAAAAATCGGAGAAAATCGGGAAAAATCGGAAAAAAATCGGGAAAAAAATCGGAAAAAATCGGAGAAAATCGGGAAAAATCGGGAAAAAAATCGGAGAAAATCGGAAAAAAAATTCGGAAAAAATCGGGAAAAATCGGAAAAAAATTCGGAAAAAATCGGAAAAAAAATTCGGAAAAAATCGGAAAAAAATCGGAAAAAAATCGGGAAAAAAATCGGAGAAAATCGGAAAAAATCGGAAAAAAAATTCGGAAAAAATCGGAAAAAAATCGGGAAAAAAATCGGAAAAAATCGGAAAATAAATCGGAAAAAATCGGGAAAAAATCGGAAAAAAATCGGAGAAAATCGGGAAAAATCGGGAAAAAAATCGGAGAAAATCGGAAAAAAAAATCGGAAAAAATCGGGAAAAATCGGAAAAAAAATCGGAAAAAATCGGAAAAAATCGGAAAAAAAATTCGGAAAAAATCGGAAAAAAATCGGGAAAAAAATCGGAGAAAATCGGAAAAAATCGGAAAAAAAATTCGGAAAAAATCAGAAAAAATCGGAAAAAATCGGAAAAAATCGGGGAAAAAATCGGAGAAAATCGGGAAAAATCGGAAAAAAATCGGGAAAAAAATCGGAGAATATCGGAAAAAAAATTCGGAAAAAATCGGGAAAAATCGGAAAAAAAATCGGAAAAAATCGGGAAAAAATCGGGAAAAAATCGGGAAAAAAATCGGAGAAAATCGGGAAAAATCGGGAAAAATCGGAAAAAATCGGGAAAAAAATCGGAGAAAATCGGGAAAAATCGGAAAAAAATCGGAGAAAATCGGAAAAAAAATTCGGAAAAAATCGGGAAAAATCGGAAAAAAAATCGGAAAAAATCGGAAAAAAAATTCGGAAAAAATCGGAAAAAAATCGGGAAAAAAATCGGAGAAAATCGGAAAAAATCGGAAAAAAAATTCGGAAAAAATCGGAAAAAAATCGGAAAAAATCGGAAAATAAATCGGAAAAAATCGGGAAAAAATCGGGAAAAAAATCGGAGAAAATCGGGAAAAATCGGGAAAAAAATCGGAGAAAATCGGAAAAAAAATTCGGATAAAATCGGGAAAAATCGGAAAAAAAATCGGAAAAAATCGGAAAAAATCGGAAAAAAAATTCGGAAAAAATCGGAAAAAAATCGGGAAAAAAATCGGAGAAAATCGGAAAAAATCGGAAAAAAAATTCGGAAAAAATCAGAAAAAATCGGAAAAAATCGGAAAAAATCGGAAAAAATCGGAGAAAATCGGGAAAAATCGGAAAAAAATCGGGAAAAAAATCGGAGAATATCGGAAAAAAAATTCCGAAAAAATCGGGAAAAATCGGAAAAAAAATCGGAAAAAATCGGGAAAAAATCGGGAAAAAATCGGAAAAAAATCGGAGAAAATCGGGAAAAATCGGGAAAAATCGGAAAAAATCGGGAAAAAAATCGGAGAAAATCGGGAAAAATCGGAAAAAAATCGGAGAAAATCGGAAAAAAAATTCGGAAAAAATCGGGAAAAATCGGAAAAAAATTCGGAAAAAATCGGAAAAAAAATTCGGAAAAAATCGGAAAAAAATCGGGAAAAAAATCGGAGAAAATCGGAAAAAATCGGAAAAAAAATTCGGAAAAAATCGGAAAAAAATCGGGAAAAAAATCGGAAAAAATCGGAAAATAAATCGGAAAAAATCGGGAAAAAATCGGAAAAAAATCGGAGAAAATCGGGAAAAATCGGGAAAAAAATCGGAGAAAATCGGAAAAAAAATTCGGAAAAAATCGGGAAAAATCGGAAAAAAAATCGGAAAAAATCGGAAAAAATCGGAAAAAAAATTCGGAAAAAATCGGAAAAAAATCGGGAAAAAAATCGGGAAAAAAATCGGAGAAAATCGGAAAAAATCGGAAAAAAAATTCGGAAAAAATCAGAAAAAATCGGAAAAAATCGGGAAAAAATCGGGGAAAAAATCGGAGAAAATCGGGAAAAATCGGAAAAAAATCGGGAAAAAATCGGGAAAAAAATCGGAGAAAATCGGGAAAAATCTGAAAAAAATTGGGAAAAAAATCGGAGAAAATCGGGAAAAATCGGAAAATTATCGGGAAACAAATCGGAGAAAATCGGGAAAAATCGGAAAAAAATCGGGAAAAAAATCGGAGAATATCGGAAAAAAAATTCGGAAAAAATCGGGAAAAATCGGAAAAAAAATCGGAAAAAATCGGGAAAAAATCGGGAAAAAATCGGGAAAAAAATCGGAGAAAATCGGGAAAAATCGGGAAAAATCGGAAAAAATCGGGAAAAAAATCGGAGAAAATCGGGAAAAATCGGAAAAAAATCGGAGAAAATTGGAAAAAAAAATCGGAAAAAATCGGGAAAAATCGGAAAAAAAATCGGAAAAAATCGGAAAAAAAATTCGGAAAAAATCGGAAAAAAATCGGGAAAAAAATCGGAGAAAATCGGAAAAAATCGGAAAAAAAATTCGGAAAAAATCGGAAAAAAATCGGGAAAAAAATCGGAAAAAATCGGAAAATAAATCGGAAAAAATCGGGAAAAAATCGGGAAAAAAATCGGAGAAAATCGGGAAAAATCGGGAAAAAAATCGGAGAAAATCGGAAAAAAAATTCGGAAAAAATCGGGAAAAATCGGAAAAAAAATCGGAAAAAATCGGAAAAAATCGGAAAAAAAATTCGGAAAAAATCGGAAAAAAATCGGGAAAAAAATCGGAGAAAATCGGAAAAAATCGGAAAAAAAATTCGGAAAAAATCAGAAAAAATCGGAAAAAATCGGGAAAAAATCGGGGAAAAAATCGTAGAAAATCGGAAAAAATCGGAAAAAAATCGGGAAAAAAATCGGAAAAAATCGGAAAATAAATCGGAAAAAATCGGGAAAAAATCGGGAAAAAAATCGGAGAAAATCGGGAAAAATCGGAAAAAAATCGGAGAAAATCGGAAAAAAAATTCGGATAAAATCGGAAAAATCGGAAAAAAAATCGGAAAAAATCGGAAAAAATCGGAAAAAAAATTCGGAAAAAATCGGAAAAAAATCGGGAAAAAAATCGGAGAAAATCGGAAAAAATCGGAAAAAAAATTCGGAAAAAATCAGAAAAAATCGGAAAAAATCGGGAAAAAATCGGGGAAAAAATCGGAGAAAATCGGGAAAAATCGGAAAAAATCGGGAAAAAAATCGGAGAATATCGGAAAAAAAATTCGGAAAAAATCGGGAAAAATCGGAAAAAAAATCGGAAAAAATCGGGAAAAAATCGGAAAAAATCGGGAAAAAAATCGGAGAAAATCGGGAAAAATCGGGAAAAATCGGAAAAAATCGGGAAAAAAATCGGAGAAAATCGGGAAAAATCGGAAAAAAATCGGAGAAAATCGGAAAAAAAATTCGGAAAAAATCGGGAAAAATCGGAAAAAAATTCGGAAAAAATCGGAAAAAAATTCGGAAAAAATCGGAAAAAAATCGGGAAAAAAATCGGAGAAAATCGGAAAAAATCGGAAAAAAAATTCGGAAAAAATCGGAAAAAAATCGGGAAAAAAATCGGAAAAAATCGGAAAATAAATCGGAAAAAATCGGGAAAAAATCGGGAAAAAAATCGGAGAAAATCGGGAAAAATCGGGAAAAAAATCGGAGAAAATCGGAAAAAAAATTCGGAAAAAATCGGGAAAAATCGGAAAAAAAATCGGAAAAAATCGGAAAAAATCGGAAAAAAATTCGGAAAAAATCGGAAAAAAATTGGGAAAAAAATCGGAGAAAATCGGAAAAAATCGGAAAAATAATTCGGAAAAAATCTGAAAAAATCGGAAAAAATCGGGAAAAAATCGGGGAAAAAATCGGAGAAAATCGGGAAAAATCGGAAAAAAATCGGGAAAAAATCGGGAAAAAAATCGGAGAAAATCGGGAAAAATCTGAAAAAAATTGGGAAAAAAATCGGAGAAAATCGGGAAAAATCGGAAAATTATCGGGAAACAAATCGGAGAAAATCGGGAAAAATCGGAAAAAAATCGGGAAAAAAATCGGAGAATATCGGAAAAAAAATTCGGAAAAAATCGGGAAAAATCGGAAAAAAAATCGGAAAAAATCGGGAAAAAATCGGGAAAAAATCGGGAAAAAAATCGGAGAAAATCGGGAAAAATCGGGAAAAATCGGAAAAAATCGGGAAAAAAATCGGAGAAAATCGGGAAAAATCGGAAAAAAATCGGAGAAAATCGGAAAAAAAAATCGGAAAAAATCGGGAAAAATCGGAAAAAAAATCGGAAAAAATCGGAAAAAAAATTCGGAAAAAATCGGAAAAAAATCGGGAAAAAAATCGGAGAAAATCGGAAAAAATCGGAAAAAAAATTCGGAAAAAATCGGAAAAAAATCGGGAAAAAAATCGGAAAAAATCGGAAAATAAATCGGAAAAAATCGGGAAAAAATCGGGAAAAAAATCGGAGAAAATCGGGAAAAATCGGGAAAAAAATCGGAGAAAATCGGAAAAAAAATTCGGAAAAAATCGGGAAAAATCGGAAAAAAAATCGGAAAAAATCGGAAAAAATCGGAAAAAAAATTCGGAAAAAATCGGAAAAAAATCGGGAAAAAAATCGGAGAAAATCGGAAAAAATCGGAAAAAAAATTCGGAAAAAATCAGAAAAAATCGGAAAAAATCGGGAAAAAATCGGGGAAAAAATCGTAGAAAATCGGGAAAAATCGGAAAAAAATCGGGAAAAAATCGGGAAAAAAATCGGAGAAAATCGGGAAAAATCTGAAAAAAATTGGGAAAAAAATCGGAGAAAATCGGGAAAAATCGGAAAAAAATCGGGAAACAAATCGGAGAAAATCGGGAAAAATCGGAAAAAAAATCGGAAAAAATCGGGAAAAAATCGGGAAAAAATCGGGAAAAAAATCGGAGAAAATCGGGAAAAATCGGGAAAAATCGGAAAAAAATCGGGAAAAAAATCGGAGAAAATCGGGAAAAATCGGAAAAAAATCGGGAAAAAATCGGGAAAAAAATCGGAGAAAAAAATCGGAGAAAATCGGGAAAAATCGGGAAAAAATCGGGAAAAATCGGAAAAAAATCGGGAAAAAAATCGGAGAAAATCGGGAAAAATCGGAAAAAAATCGGGAAAAATCGGGAAAAAAATCTGAGAAAATCGGGAAAAATCGGAAAAAAATCGGGAAAAAAATCGGAAAAAAAATTCGGAAAAAATCGGAAAATAAATCGGAAAAAATCGGGAAAAAATCGGGAAAAAAATCGGAGAAAATCGGGAAAAATCGGAAAAAAATCGGAGAAAATCGGAAAAAAAATTCGGAAAAAATCGGGAAAAATCGGAAAAAAATCGGGAAAAAAATCGGAGAAAATCGGGAAAAATCGGAAAAAAATCGGGAAAAATCGGGAAAAAAATCTGAGAAAATCGGGAAAAATCGGAAAAAAATCGGGAAAAAAATCGGAGAAAATCGGGAAAAATCGGGAAAAAAATCGGAGAAAATCGGAAAAAAAATTCGGAAAAAATCGGGAAAAATCGGAAAAAAATCGGGAAAAAAATCGGAGAAAATCGGGAAAAATCGGAAAAAAATCGGGAAAAAAATCGGAGAAAATCGGGAAAAATCGGAAAAAATCGGAAAAAATCGGAAAATAAATCGGAAAAAATCGGGAAAAAATCGGGAAAAAAATCGGAGAAAATCGGGAAAAATCGGGAAAAAAATCGGAGAAAATCGGAAAAATAATTCGGAAAAAATCGGGAAAAATCGGAAAAAAAATCGGAGAAAATCGGGAAAAATCGGGAAAAAAATCGGAGAAAATCGGAAAAAAAATTCGGAAAAAATCGGGAAAAATCGGAAAAAAAATCGGAAAAAATCGGAAAAAATCGGAAAAAAAATTCGGAAAAAATCGGAAAAAAATCGGGAAAAAAATCGGAGAAAATCGGAAAAAATCGGAAAAAAAATTCGGAAAAAATCAGAAAAAATCGGAAAAAATCGGGAAAAAATCGGGGAAAAAATCGTAGAAAATCGGGAAAAATCGGAAAAAAATCGGGAAAAAATCGGGAAAAAAATCGGAGAAAATCGGGAAAAATCTGAAAAAAATTGGGAAAAAAATCGGAGAAAATCGGGAAAAATCGGAAAAAAATCGGGAAACAAATCGGAGAAAATCGGGAAAAATCGGAAAAAAAATCGGAAAAAATCGGGAAAAAAATCGGAGAAAATCGGGAAAAATCGGAAAAAAATCGGGAAAAAATCGGGAAAAAAATCGGAGAAAATCGGGAAAAATCGGAAAAAAAATTCGGAAAAAATCGGGAAAAAATCGGGAAAAATCGGAAAAAAATCGGGAAAAAAATCTGAGAAAATCGGGAAAAATCGGAAAAAAATCGGGAAAAATCGGGAAAAAAATCTGAGAAAATCGGGAAAAATCGGAAAAAAATCGGGAAAAAAATCGGAAAAAAAATTCGGAAAAAATCGGAAAATAAATCGGAAAAAATCGGGAAAAAATCGGGAAAAAAATCGGAGAAAATCGGGAAAAATCGGGAAAAAAATCGGAGAAAATCGGAAAAAAAATTCGGAAAAAATCGGGAAAAATCGGAAAAAAATCGGGAAAAAAATCGGAGAAAATCGGGAAAAATCGGAAAAAAATCGGGAAAAAAATCGGAGAAAATCGGGAAAAATCGGAAAAAAATCGGGAAAAATCGGGAAAAAAATCTGAGAAAATCGGGAAAAATCGGAAAAAAATCGGGAAAAAAATCGGAAAAAAAATTCGGAAAAAATCGGAAAAAATCGGAAAATAAATCGGAAAAAATCGGGAAAAAATCGGGAAAAAAATCGGAGAAAATCGGGAAAAATCGGGAAAAAAATCGGAGAAAATCGGAAAAATAATTCGGAAAAAATCGGGAAAAATCGGAAAAAAAATCGGAAAAAATCGGAAAAAATCGGAAAAAAAATCGGAAAAAATCGGAAAAAAAATCGGAAAAAATCGGGAAAAAATCTGGGAAAAAATCGGAGAAAATCGGGAAAAATCGGAAAAAAATCGGGAAAAAAATCGGAAAAAATCGGAAAAAAATCGGGAAAAAAATCGGAGAAAATCGGGAAAAATCGGAAAAAAATCGGGAAAAAATCGGGAAAAAAATCGGAGAAAATCGGGAAAAATCGGAAAAAAATCGGGAAAAAAATCGGAAAAAATCGGAAAAAATCGGAAAATAAATCGGAAAAAATCGGGAAAAAATCGGGAAAAAAATCGGAGAAAATCGGGAAAAATCGGGAAAAAAATCGGAGAAAATCGGAAAAAAAATTCGGAAAAAATCGGGAAAAATCGGAAAAAAAATCGGAAAAAATCGGAAAAAAAATTCGGAAAAAATCGGAAAAAAATCGGGAAAAAAATCGGAGAAAATCGGAAAAAATCGGAAAAAAAATTCGGAAACAATCGGAAAAAAATCGGGAAAAAAATCGGAAAAAATCGGAAAATAAATCGGAAAAAATCGGGAAAAAATCGGGAAAAAAATCGGAGAAAATCGGGAAAAATCGGGAAAAAAATCGGAGAAAATCGGAAAAAAAATTCGGAAAAAATCGGGAAAAATCGGAAAAAAAATCGGAAAAAATCGGAAAAAATCGGAAAAAAAATTCGGAAAAAATCGGAAAAAAATCGGGAAAAAAATCGGAGAAAATCGGAAAAAATCGGAAAAAAAATTCGGAAAAAATCAGAAAAAATCGGAAAAAATCGGGAAAAAATCGGGGAAAAAATCGGAGAAAATCGGGAAAAATCGGAAAAAAATCGGGAAAAAAATCGGAGAATATCGGAAAAAAAATTCGGAAAAAATCGGGAAAAATCGGAAAAAAAATCGGAAAAAATCGGGAAAAAATCGGGAAAAAATCGGGAAAAAAATCGGAGAAAATCGGGAAAAATCGGGAAAAATCGGAAAAAATCGGGAAAAAAATCGGAGAAAATCGGGAAAAATCGGAAAAAAATCGGAGAAAATCGGAAAAAAAATTCGGAAAAAATCGGGAAAAATCGGAAAAAAATTCGGAAAAAATCGGAAAAAAAATTCGGAAAAAATCGGAGAAAATCGGAAAAAATCGGAAAAAAAATTCGGAAAAAATCGGAAAAAAATCGGGAAAAAAATCGGAAAAAATCGGAAAATAAATCGGAAAAAATCGGGAAAAAATCGGGAAAAAAATCGGAGAAAATCGGGAAAAATCGGAGAAAATCGGGAAAAATCGGGAAAAAAATCGGAGAAAATCGGAAAAAAAATTCGGAAAAAATCGGGAAAAATCGGAAAAAAAATCGGAAAAAATCGGAAAAAATCGGAAAAAAAATCGGAAAAAATCGGAAAAAAATCGGGAAAAAAATCGGAGAAAATCGGAAAAAATCGGAAAAAAAATTCGGAAAAAATCAGAAAAAATCGGAAAAAATCGGGAAAAAATCGGGGAAAAAATCGGAGAAAATCGGGAAAAATCGGAAAAAAATCGGGAAAAAATCGGGAAAAAAATCGGAGAAAATCGGGAAAAATCTGAAAAAAATTGGGGAAAAAATCGGAGAAAATCGGGAAAAATCGGAAAAAAATCGGGAAACAAATCGGAGAAAATCGGGAAAAATCTGAAAAAAATTGGGAAAAAAATCGGAGAAAATCGGGAAAAATCGGAAAAAAATCGGGAAACAAATCGGAGAAAATCGGGAAAAATCGGAAAAAAATTGGGAAAAAAATCGGAGAAAATCGGGAAAAATCGGAAAAAAATCGGGAAAAAATCGGAGAAAATCGGGAAAAATCGGAAAAAAATCGGGAAAAAAATCGGAAAATCGGAAAAGAAATTAGGAAAAAATCGGGAAAAATCGGAAAAAAAATCGGAAAAAATCGGGAAAAAATCGGAAAAAATCGGGAAAAAAATCGGAGAAAATCGGGAAAAATCGGAAAAAAATCGGGAAAAAAATCGGAGAAAATCGGGAAAAATCGGAAAAAAATCGGGAAAAAATTGGGAAAAAATCGGAGAAAATCGGGAAAAATCGGAAAAAAATCGGGAAAAAATCGGGAAAAAAATCGGAGAAAATCGGGAAAAATCTGAAAAAAATTGGGAAAAAAATCGGAGAAAATCGGGAAAAATCGGAAAAAAATCGGGAAAAAAATCGGAGAAAATCGGGAAAAATCTGAAAAAAATTGGGAAAAAAATCGGAGAAAATCGGGAAAAATCGGAAAAAAATCGGGAAACAAATCGGAGAAAATCGGGAAAAATCGGAAAAAAATCGGGAAAAAAATCGGAGAATATCGGAAAAAAAATTCGGAAAAAATCGGGAAAAATCGGAAAAAAAATCGGAAAAAATCGGGAAAAAATCGGGAAAAAATCGGGAAAAAAATCGGAGAAAATCGGGAAAAATCGGAAAAAAATCGGGAAAAAAATCGGAGAAAATCGGGAAAAATCGGAAAAAAATCGGGAAAAAATCGGGAAAAAAATCGGAGAAAATCGGGAAAAATCGGAAAAAAATCGGGAAAAAAATCGGAGAAAATCGGAAAAAAAATTCGGAAATAATCGGGAAAAATCGGAAAAAAAATTCGGAAAAAATCGGGAAAAAATCGGGAAAAAAATCGGAGAAAATCGGGAAAAATCGGGAAAAAAATCGGAGAAAATCGGAAAAAAAATTCGGAAAAAATCGGGAAAAATCGGAAAAAAAATCGGAAGAAATCGGAAAAAATCGGAAAAAAAATTCGGAAAAAATCGGAAAAAATCGGAAAAAAAATCGGAAAAAATCGGGAAAAATTCGGGGAAAAAATCGGAGAAAATCGGGAAAAATCTGAAAAAAATCGGGAAAAAAATCGGAGAAAATCGGGAAAAATCGGAAAAAAATCGGGAAAAAAATTGGAGAAAATCGGAAAAAAAATTGGAAAAAATCGGGAAAAAAATCGGAGAAAATCGGGAAAAATCGGAAAAAAATCGGGAAAAAAATTGGAGAAAATCGGAAAAAAAAATTGGAAAAAATCGGAAAAAATCGAAAAAAAAATCGGAAAAAATCGGGAAAAATCGGAAAAAAAATCGGAAAAAAACGGAAAAAAATCGGAAAAAATCGGGAAAAAAATCGGAGAAAATCGGGAAAAATCGGGAAAAAAATCGGGGAATATCGGAAAAAAAATTCGGAAAAAATCGGGAAAAATCGGAAAAAAAATCGGAAAAAATCGGGAAAAAATCGGGAAAAAATCGGGAAAAAAATCGGAGAAAATCGGGAAAAATCGGGAAAAATCGGAAAAAAATCGGGAAAAAATCGGGGAAAAAATCGGAGAAAATCGGGAAAAATCGGAAAAAAATCGGGAAAAAAATCGGAGAAAATCGGGGAAAATCGGAAAAAAATCGGGAAAAAAATCGGAGAAAATCGGGAAAAATCGGAAAAAAATCGGGAAAAATCGGGAAAAAAATCTGAGAAAATCGGGAAAAATCGGAAAAAAATCGGGAAAAAAATCGGAGAAAATCGGAAAAAAAATTCGGAAAAAATCGGAAAAAATCGGAAAATAAATCGGAAAAAATCGGGAAAAAATCGGGAAAAAAATCGGAGAAAATCGGAAAAAAAATTCGGAAAAAATCGGGAAAAATCGGAAAAAAAATCGGAAAAAATCTGAAAAAATCGGAAAAAAAATTCGGAAAAAATCGGAAAAAATCGGAAAAAAAATCGGAAAAAATCGGGAAAAAATCGGGGAAAAAATCGGAGAAAATCGGGAAAAATCGGAAAAAAATCGGGAAAAAAATCGGAGAAAATCGGGAAAAATCGGAAAAAAATCGGGAAAAAATCGGGAAAAAAATCGGAGAAAATCGGGAAAAATCGGAAAAAAATCGGGAAAAAAATCGGAGAAAATCGGAAAAAAAATTAGGAAATAATCGGAAAAAATCGGAAAATAAATCGGAAAAAATCGGGAAAAAATCGGGAAAAATCGGGAAAAAAATCGGAGAAAATCGGGAAAAATCGGGAAAAAAATCGGAGAAAATCGGGAAAAATCGGAAAAAAAATCGGAAAAAATCGGAAAAAATCGGAAAAAAAATTCGGAAAAAATCGGAAAAAATCGGAAAAAAAATCGGAGAAAATCGGAAAAAAAATTCGGAAAAAATCGGAAAATAAATCGGAAAAAATCGGGAAAAAATCGGGAAAAAAATCGGAGAAAATCGGGAAAAATCGGGAAAAAAATCGGAGAAAATCGGAAAAAAAATTCGGAAAAAATCGGGAAAAATCGGGAAAAAAATCGGAGAAAATCGGAAAAAATCGGAAAAAAAATTCGGAAAAAATCAGAAAAAATCGGAAAAAATCGGGAAAAAATCGGGGAAAAAATCGGAGAAAATCGGGAAAAATCGGAAAAAAATCGGGAAAAAATCGGGAAAAAAATCGGAGAAAATCGGGAAAAATCAGAAAAAAATCGGGAAACAAATCGGAGAAAATCGGGAAAAATCGGAAAAAAATCGGGAAAAAAATCGGAGAATATCGGAAAAAAAATTCGGAAAAAATCGGGAAAAATCGGAAAAAAAATCGGAAAAAATCTGAAAAAATCGGAAAAAAAATTCGGAAAAAATCGGAAAAAATCGGAAAAAAAATCGGAGAAAATCGGAAAAAAAATTCGGAAAAAATCGGAAAAAATCGGAAAAAATCGGGAAAAAAATCGGAGAAAATCGGAGAAAATCGGAAAAAAAATTCGGAAAAAATCGGGAAAAATCGGAAAAAAAATCGGAAAAAATCGGAAAAAATCGGAAAAAAAATTCGGAAAAAATCGGAAAAAATCGGAAAAAATCGGGAAAAAATCGGAGAAAATCGGAAAAAAAAATCGGAAAAAATCGGGAAAAATCGGAAAAAAAATCGGAAAAAATCGGAAAAAAATCGGAAAAAATCGAGAAAAAAATCGGGAAAAAATCGGGAAAAAAATCGGAGAAAATCGGGAAAAATCGGGAAAAATCGGAAAAAATCGGGAAAAAAATCGGAAAAAAAATTCGGAAAAAATCGGGAAAAATCGGAAAAAAAATCGGAAAAAATCGGGAAAAAATCGGAAAAAATCGGGAAAAAAATCGGAGAAAATCGGGAAAAATCGGGAAAAATCGGAAAAAAATCGGGAAAAAATCGGGAAAAATCGGGAAAAAATCGGAGAAAATCGGGAAAAATCGGAAAAAAATCGGAAAAAAATCGGAAAAAATCGGAAAAAATCGGAAAAAAATCGGGAAAAAAATCGGAGAAAATCGGGAAAAATCGGAAAAAAATCGGGAAAAATCGGGAAAAAAATCGGAGAAAATCGGGAAAAATCGGAAAAAAATCGGGAAAAAAATCGGAGAAAATCGGAAAAAAAATTCGGAAAAAATCGGAAAAAATCGGAAAAAAATCGGAAAAAATCGGGAAAAAATCGGGAAAAAAATCGGAGAAAATCGGAAAAAAAATTCGGAAAAAATCGGGAAAAATCGGAAAAAAAATCGGAAAAAATCGGAAAAAATCGGAAAAAAAATTCGGAAAAAATCGGAAAAAATCGGAAAAAAAATCGGAAAAAATCGGGAAAAAATCGGAAAAATCGGAGAAAATCGGGAAAAATCGGAAAAAAATCGGGAAAAAAATCGGAGAAAATCGGAAAAAAAAATTGGAAAAAATCGGAAAAAATCGGGAAAAAAATCGGAGAAAATCGGGAAAAATCGGAAAAAAATCGGGGAAAATCGGAAAAAAAATTCGGAAAAAATTGGGAAAAATCGGAAAAAAAATCGGAAAAAATCGGAAAAAATCGGAAAAAAAATTCGGAAAAAATCGGAAAAAATCGGAAAAAATCGGGAAAAAATCGGAGAAAATCGGAAAAAAAAATCGGAAAAAATCGGGAAAAATCGGAAAAAAAATCGGAAAAAATCGGAAAAAATCGGGAAAAAAATCGGAGAAAATCGGGAAAGATCGGGAAAAAAATCGGAGAATATCGGAAAAAAAATTCGGAAAAAATCGGGAAAAATCGGAAAAAAATCGGAAAAAATCGGGAAAAAATCGGGAAAAAATCGGGAAAAAAATCGGAGAAAATCGGGAAAAATCGGGAAAAATCGGAAAAAAATCGGGAAAAAATCGGGGAAAAAATCGGAGAAAATCGGGAAAAATCGGAAAAAAATCGGGAAAAAAATCGGAGAAAATCGGGAAAAATCGGAAAAAAATCGGGAAAAAAATCGGAGAAAATCGGGAAAAATCGGAAAAAATTCGGGAAAAAAATCGGAGAAAATCGGAAAAAAATTCGGAAAAAATCGGAAAAAATCGGAAAAAAATCGGAGAAAATCGGAAAAAATCGGGAAAAAATCGGAAAAAATCGGAAAAAAATCGGAAAAAAATCGGAGAAAATCGGGAAAAATCGGGAAAAAATCGGAAAATAAAATCGGAAAAAATCGGAAAAAAATCGGAAAAAATCGGAAAAATCGGAAAAAAATCGGGAAAAAAATCGGAGAAAATCGGAAAAAAAATTCGGAAAAAATCGGAAAAATCGGAAAAAAAATCGGAAAAAATCGGAAAAAATCGGAAAAAAAATCGGAAAAAATCGGAAAAAATCGGGGAAAAAAATCGGAGAAAATCGGGAAAAATCTGAAAAAAATCGGGAAAAAAATCGGAGAAAATCGGGAAAAATCGGAAAAAAATCGGGAAAAAAATCGGAGAAAATCGGAATTTTTTTTTGGAAAAAATCGGAAAAAATCGGAAAAAAAATCGGAAAAAATCGGGAAAAAACCGGGAAAAATCGGAAAAAAATCGGGAAAAAAATCGGAGAAAATCGGAAAAAAAAAAAAATCGGAAAAAATGGAAAAAATCGGAAAAAATCGGAAAAAAAATCGGAAAAAATCGGGAAAAAAATCGGAGAAAATCGGGAAAAATCGGGAAAAAAATCGGAGAAAATCGGAAAAAAAATTCGGAAAAAATCGGGAAAAATCGGAAAAAAAATCGGAAAAAATCGGAAAAAAATCGGAAAAAAATCGGAAAAAAATCGGAGAAAATCGGGAAAAATCGGGAAAAAAATCGGAGAATATCGGAAAAAAAATTCGGAAAAAATCGGGAAAAATCGGAAAAAAAATCGGAAAAAATCGGGAAAAATCGGGAAAAAATCGGGAAAAAAATCGGAGAAAATCGGGAAAAATCGGGAAAAATCGGAAAAAAATCGGGAAAAAATCGGGAAAAAAATCGGAGAAAATCGGGAAAAATCGGAAAAAAATCGGGAAAAAAATCGGAGAAAATCGGAAAAAAATTCGGAAAAAATCGGAAAAAATCGGAAAAAAATCGGAGAAAATCGGAAAAAATCGGGAAAAAATCGGGAAAAAATCGGGAAAAAAATCGGAGAAAATCGGGAAAAATCGGGAAAAATCGGAAAAAAATCGGGAAAAAAATCGGAGAAAATCGGGAAAAATCGGAAAAAAATCGGGAAAAAATCGGGAAAAAAATCGGAGAAAATCGGAAAAAAAATTCGGAAAAAATCGGGAAAAATCGGAAAAAAAATCGGAAAAAATCGGAAAAAATCGGAAAAAAAATCGGAAAAAATCGGGAAAAAATCGGGGAAAAAAATCGGAGAAAATCGGGAAAAATCTGAAAAAAATCGGGAAAAAAATCGGAGAAAATCGGGAAAAATCGGAAAAAAATCGGGAAAAAAATCGGAGAAAATCGGAATTTTTTTTTGGAAAAAATCGGAAAAAAAATCGGAAAAAATCGGGAAAAAATCGGGAAAAATCGGAAAAAAATCGGGAAAAAAATCGGAGAAAATCGGAAAAAAAAATTGGAAAAAATCGGAAAAAATCGGGAAAAAAATCGGAGAAAATCGGGAAAAATCGGGAAAAAATCGGAGAAAATCGGAAAAAAAATTCGGAAAAAATTGGGAAAAATCGGAAAAAAAATCGGAAAAAATCGGAAAAAATCGGAAAAAAATTTCGGAAAAAATCGGAAAAAATCGGAAAAAATCGGGAAAAAATCGGAGAAAATCGGAAAAAAAAATCGGAAAAAATCGGGAAAAATCGGAAAAAAAATCGGAAAAAATCGGAAAAAATCGGGAAAAAAATCGGAGAAAATCGGGAAAAATCGGGAAAAAAATCGGAGAATATCGGAAAAAAAATTCGGAAAAAATCGGGAAAAATCGGAAAAAAATCGGAAAAAATCGGGAAAAAATCGGGAAAAAATCGGGAAAAAAATCGGAGAAAATCGGGAAAAATCGGGAAAAATCGGAAAAAAATCGGGAAAAAATCGGGGAAAAAATCGGAGAAAATCGGGAAAAATCGGAAAAAAATCGGGAAAAAAATCGGAGAAAATCGGGAAAAATCGGAAAAAAATCGGGAAAAAAATCGGAGAAAATCGGGAAAAATCGGAAAAAAATCGGGAAAAATCGGGAAAAAAATCTGAGAAAATCGGGAAAAATCGGAAAAAATCGGGAAAAAAATCGGAGAAAATCGGAAAAAAAATTCGGAAAAAATCGGAAAAAATCGGAAAATAAAATCGGAAAAAATCGGGAAAAAATCGGAAAAAAAATTCGGAAAAAATCGGAAAAAATCGGAAAAAATCGGGAAAAAATCGGAGAAAATCGGAAAAAAAAATCGGAAAAAATCGGAAAAAAATCGGAAAAAAATCTGAGAAAATCGGGAAAATTCGGAAAAAAATCGGGAAAAAATCGGGAAAAAAATCGGAGAAAATCGGGAAAAATCGGAAAAAAATCGGGAAAAAAATCGGAGAAAATCGGAAAAAAAATTCGGAAAAAATCGGGAAAAATCGGAAAAAAAATCGGAAAAAATCGGAAAAAATCGGAAAAAAAATCGGAAAAAATCGGGAAAAAATCGGGGAAAAAAATCGGAGAAAATCGGGAAAAATCTGAAAAAAATCGGGAAAAAAATCGGAGAAAATCGGGAAAAATCGGAAAAAAATCGGGAAAAAAATTGGAGAAAATCGGAAAAAAAAATTGGAAAAAATCGGGAAAAAAATCGGAGAAAATCGGGAAAAATCGGAAAAAAATCGGGAAAAAAATTGGAGAAAATCGGAAAAAAAAATTGGAAAAAATCGGAAAAAATCGGAAAAAAAATCGGAAAAAATCGGGAAAAAAATCGGAGAAAATCGGGAAAAATCGGGAAAAAAATCGGAGAAAATCGGAAAAAAAATTCGGAAAAAATCGGGAAAAATCGGAAAAAAAATCGGAAAAAATCGGAAAAAATCGGAAAAAAAATTCGGAAAAAATCGGAAAAAATCGGAAAAAATCGGGAAAAAATCGGAGAAAATCGGAAAAAAAAATCGGAAAAAATCGGGAAAAATCGGAAAAAAAATCGGAAAAAATCGGAAAAAAATCGGAAAAAATCGGGAAAAAAATCGGAGAAAATCGGGAAAAATCGGGAAAAAAATCGGAGAATATCGGAAAAAAAATTCGGAAAAAATCGGGAAAAATCGGAAAAAAAATCGGAAAAAATCGGGAAAAAATCGGGAAAAAAAAAAAAATCGGAGAAAATCGGGAAAAATCGGAAAAAAATCGAAAAAATCGGAAAAAAATCGGGAAAAAATCGGGAAAAAATCGGAGAAAATCGGGAAAAATCGGAAAAAAATCGGGAAAAAAATCGGAGAAAATCGGGAAAAATCGGAAAAAATCGGGAAAAAAATCGGAGAAAATCGGGAAAAATCGGAAAAAAATCGGGAAAAATCGGGAAAAAAATCTGAGAAAATCGGGAAAAATCGGAAAAAAATCGGGAAAAAAATCGGAGAAAATCGGAAAAAAAATTCGGAAAAAATCGGAAAAAATCGGAAAATAAATCGGAAAAAATCGGGAAAAAATCGGGAAAAAAATCGGAGAAAATCGGAAAAAAAATTCGGAAAAAATCGGGAAAAATCGGAAAAAAAATCGGAAAAAATCGGAAAAAATCGGAAAAAAATTTCGGAAAAAATCGGAAAAAATCGGAAAAAAAATCGGACAAAATCGGGAAAAAATCGGGGAAAAAATCGGAGAAAATCTGAATAAAATCGGGAAAAAAATCGGAGAAAATCGGGAAAAATCGGAAAAAAATCGGGAAAAAAATCGGAGAAAATCGGGAAAAAATCGGAAAAAATCGGGAAAAATCGGAAAAAAAATCGGAAAAAATCGGGAAAAAAATCGGAGAAAATCGGGAAAAATCGGGAAAAATCGGAAAAAAATCGGGAAAAAAATCGGAGAAAATCGGAAAAAAAATTCGGAAAAATTCGGGAAAAATCGGAAAAAAAATCGGAATAAATCGGGAAAAAAATCGGAAAAAATCGGGAAAAAATCGGGAAAAAAATCGGAGAAAATCGGGAAAAATCGGAAAAAAATCGGGAAAAAAATCGGAGAAAATCGGAAAAAAATTCGGAAAAATTCGGAAAAAATCGGAAAAAAAATCGGGAAAAATCGGGAAAAATCGGGAAAAAATCGGGAAAAAATCGGGAAAAAAATCGGAGAAAATCGGGAAAAATCGGGAAAAATCGGAAAAAAATCGGGAAAAAAATCGGAGAAAATCGGGAAAAATCGGAAAAAAATCGGGAAAAAATCGGGAAAAAAATCGGAGAAAATCGGGAAAAATCGGAAAAAAATCGGGAAAAAAATCGGAGAAAATCGGAAAAAAAATTCGGAAATAATCGGGAAAAATCGGAAAAAAAATTCGGAAAAAATCGGGAAAAAAATCGGGAAAAAAATCGGAAAAATCGGGAAAAATCGGAAAAAAATCGGAAAAATCGGAAAAAAAATTCGGAAAAAATCGGGAAAAATCGGAAAAAAAATCGGAAAAATCGGAAAAAATCGGAAAAAAAATCGGAAAAAATCGGAAAAATCGGAAAAAAAATCGGAAAAAATCGGGAAAAATTCGGGAAAAAATCGGAGAAAATCGGGAAAAATCGGAAAAAAATCGGGAAAAAAATCGGAGAAAATCGGGAAAAATCGGAAAAAAATCGGGAAAAAAATCGGAGAAAATCGGAAAAAAAATTAGGAAATAATCGGAAAAAATCGGAAAATAAATCGGAAAAAATCGGGAAAAAATCGGGAAAAATCGGGAAAAAAATCGGAGAAAATCGGGAAAAATCGGGAAAAAAATCGGAGAAAATCGGGAAAAATCGGAAAAAAAATCGGAAAAAATCGGAAAAAATCGGAAAAAAAATTCGGAAAAAATCGGAAAAAATCGGAAAAAAAATCGGAGAAAATCGGAAAAAAAATTCGGAAAAAATCGGAAAAAATCGGAAAATAAATCGGAAAAAATCGGGAAAAAATCGGGAAAAAAATCGGAGAAAATCGGGAAAAATCGGGAAAAAAATCGGAGAAAATCGGAAAAAAAAATCGGAAAAAATCGGGAAAAATCGGGAAAAAAATCGGAGAAAATCGGAAAAAATCGGAAAAAAAATTCGGAAAAAATCAGAAAAAATCGGAAAAAATCGGGAAAAAATCGGGGAAAAAATCGGAGAAAATCGGGAAAAATCGGAAAAAAATCGGGAAAAAATCGGGAAAAAAATCGGAGAAAATCGGGAAAAATCGGAAAAAAATCGGGAAACAAATCGGAGAAAATCGGGAAAAATCGGAAAAAAATCGGGAAAAAAATCGGAGAAAATCGGAAAAAAAATTCGGAAAAAATCGGGAAAAATCGGAAAAAAAATCGGAAAAAATCGGGAAAAAATCGGGAAAAATCGGAAAAAAATCGGGAAAAAAATCGGAGAAAATCGGAAAAAAAATTCGGAAATAATCGGGAAAAATCGGAAAAAAAATTCGGAAAAAATCGGGAAAAAATCGGGAAAAAAATCGGAGAAAATCGGGAAAAATCGGGAAAAAAATCGGAGAAAATCGGAAAAAAAATTCGGAAAAAATCGGGAAAAATCGGAAAAAAAATCGGAAGAAATCGGAAAAAATCGGAAAAAAAATTCGGAAAAAATCGGAAAAAATCGGAAAAAAAATCGGAAAAAATCGGGAAAAATTCGGGGAAAAAATCGGAGAAAATCGGGAAAAATCTGAAAAAAATCGGGAAAAAAATCGGAGAAAATCGGGAAAAATCGGAAAAAAATCGGGAAAAAAATTGGAGAAAATCGGAAAAAAAAATTGGAAAAAATCGGGAAAAAAATCGGAGAAAATCGGGAAAAATCGGAAAAAAATCGGGAAAAAAATTGGAGAAAATCGGAAAAAAAAATTGGAAAAAATCGGAAAAAATCGGAAAAAAAATCGGAAAAAATCGGGAAAAAAATCGGAGAAAATCGGGAAAAATCGGGAAAAAAATCGGAGAAAATCGGAAAAAAAATTCGGAAAAAATCGGGAAAAATCGGAAAAAAAATCGGAAAAAATCGGAAAAAATCGGAAAAAAAATTCGGAAAAAATCGGAAAAAATCGGAAAAAATCGGGAAAAAATCGGAGAAAATCGGAAAAAAAAATCGGAAAAAATCGGGAAAAATCGGAAAAAAAATCGGAAAAAATCGGAAAAAAATCGGAAAAAATCGGGAAAAAAATCGGAGAAAATCGGGAAAAATCGGGAAAAAAATCGGAGAATATCGGAAAAAAAATTCGGAAAAAATCGGGAAAAATCGGAAAAAAAATCGGAAAAAATCGGGAAAAAATCGGGAAAAAAATCGGAGAAAATCGGGAAAAATCGGGAAAAATCGGAAAAAAATCGGGAAAAAATCGGGGAAAAAATCGGAGAAAATCGGGAAAAATCGGAAAAAAATCGGGAAAAAAATCGGAGAAAATCGGGAAAAATCGGAAAAAATCGGGAAAAAAATCGGAGAAAATCGGGAAAAATCGGAAAAAAATCGGGAAAAATCGGGAAAAAAATCTGAGAAAATCGGGAAAAATCGGAAAAAAATCGGGAAAAAAATCGGAGAAAATCGGAAAAAAAATTCGGAAAAAATCGGAAAAAATCGGAAAATAAATCGGAAAAAATCGGGAAAAAAAAAAATCGGAAAAAAATCGGAGAAAATCGGAAAAAAAATTCGGAAAAAATCGGGAAAAATCGGAAAAAAAATCGGAAAAAATCGGAAAAAATCGGAAAAAAATTTCGGAAAAAATCGGAAAAAATCGGAAAAAAAATCGGAAAAAATCGGAAAAAATCGGAAAAAAATCGGAGAAAATCGGAAAAAATCGGAAAAAAATCGGAAAAAATCGGAAAAATCGGAAAAAAATCGGGAAAAAAATCGGAAAAAATCGGGAAAAAATCGGAAAAAATCGGGAAAAATCGGAAAAAAAATCGGAAAAAATCGGGAAAAAAATCGGAGAAAATCGGGAAAAATCGGGAAAAATCGGAAAAAAATCGGGAAAAAAATCGGAGAAAATCGGAAAAAAAATTCGGAAAAATTCGGGAAAAATCGGAAAAAAAATCGGAAAAAATCGGGAAAAAAATCGGAAAAAATCGGGAAAAAATCGGGAAAAAAATCGGAGAAAATCGGGAAAAATCGGAAAAAAATCGGGAAAAAAATCGGAGAAAATCGGAAAAAAATTCGGAAAAATTCGGAAAAAATCGGAAAAAAAATCGGAAAAATCGGGAAAAATCGGAAAAAAATCGGAAAAAATCGGAAAAAAATCGGAGAAAATCGGGAAAAATCGGGAAAAATCGGAAAAAAATCGGGAAAAAAATCGGAGAAAATCGGGAAAAATCGGAAAAAAATCGGGAAAAATCGGGAAAAAAATCGGAGAAAATCGGGAAAAATCGGAAAAAAATCGGGAAAAAAATCGGAGAAAATCGGAAAAAAAATTCGGAAATAATCGGGAAAAATCGGAAAAAAAATTCGGAAAAAATCGGGAAAAAAATCGGGAAAAAAATCGGAGAAAATCGGGAAAAATCGGGAAAAAAATCGGAGAAAATCGGAAAAAAAATTCGGAAAAAATCGGGAAAAATCGGAAAAAAAATCGGAAGAAATCGGAAAAAATCGGAAAAAAAATTCGGAAAAAATCGGAAAAATCGGAAAAAAAATCGGAAAAAATCGGGAAAAATTCGGGGAAAAAATCGGAGAAAATCGGGAAAAATCTGAAAAAAATCGGGAAAAAAATCGGAGAAAATCGGGAAAAATCGGAAAAAAATCGGGAAAAAAATCGGAGAAAATCGGAATTTTTTTTTTGAAAAAATCGGAAAAAATCGGAAAAAAAATCGGAAAAAATCGGGAAAAAATCGGAGAAAATCGGAAAAAAAAATCGGAAAAAATCGGGAAAAATCGGAAAAAAAATCGGAAAAAATCGGGAAAAAATCGGGAAAAAATCGGGAAAAAATCGGGAAAAAAATCGGAGAAAATCGGGAAAAATCGGAAAAAAATCGGGAAAAAAATCGGAGAAAATCGGAAAAAAAATTCGGAAATAATCGGGAAAAATCGGAAAAAAAATTCGGAAAAAATCGGGAAAAAAATCGGGAAAAAAATCGGAGAAAATCGGGAAAAATCGGGAAAAAAATCGGAGAAAATCGGAAAAAAAATTCGGAAAAAATCGGGAAAAATCGGAAAAAAAATCGGAAGAAATCGGAAAAAATCGGAAAAAAAATTCGGAAAAAATCGGAAAAATAATCGGAAAAAATCGGGAAAAATTCGGGGAAAAAATCGGAGAAAATCGGGAAAAATCTGAATAAAATCGGGAAAAAAATCGGAGAAAATCGGGAAAAATCGGAAAAAAATCGGGAAAAAAATCGGAGAAAATCGGGAAAAAATCGGAGAAAATCTGAAAAAAAAATCGGAAAAAATCGGGAAAAATCGGAAAAAAAATCGGAAAAAATCGGAAAAAAATCGGAGAAAATCGGGAAAAATCGGGAAAAATCGGAAAAAAATCGGGAAAAAAATCGGAGAAAATCGGAAAAAAAATTCGGAAAAATTCGGGAAAAATCGGAAAAAAAATCGGAAAAAATCGGGAAAAAATCGGGAAAAAAATCGGAGAAAATCGGGAAAAATCGGAAAAAAATCGGGAAAAAAATCGGAAAAAAAATTCGGACATAATCGGGAAAAATCGGAAAAAAAATTCGGAAAAAATCGGGAAAAAAATCGGGAAAAAAATCGGAGAAAATCGGGAAAAATCGGGAAAAAAATCGGAGAAAATCGGAAAAAAAATTCGGAAAAAATCGGGAAAAATCGGAAAAAAAATCGGAAGAAATCGGAAAAAATCGGAAAAAAAATTCGGAAAAAATCGGAAAAATCGGAAAAAAAATCGGAAAAAATCGGGAAAAATTCGGGGAAAAAATCGGAGAAAATCGGGAAAAATCTGAAAAAAATCGGGAAAAAAATCGGAGAAAATCGGGAAAAATCGGAAAAAAATCGGGAAAAAAATCGGAGAAAATCGGAATTTTTTTTTGGAAAAAATCGGAAAAAATCGGAAAAAAAATCGGAAAAAATCGGGAAAAAATCGGAGAAAATCTGAAAAAAAAATCGGAAAAAATCGGGAAAAATCGGAAAAAAAATCGGAAAAAATCGGGAAAAAATCGGGAAAAAATCGGGAAAAAATCGGGAAAAAAATCGGAGAAAATCGGGAAAAATCGGAAAAAAATCGGGAAAAAAATCGGAGAAAATCGGAAAAAAAATTCGGAAAAAATCGGGAAAAATCGGAAAAAAAATTCGGAAAAAATCGGGAAAAAAATCGGAGAAAATCGGGAAAAATCGGAAAAAAATCGGAAAAAATCGGAAAAAAAATTCGGAAAAAATCGGGAAAAATCGGAAAAAAAATCGGAAAAAATCGGAAAAAATCGGAAAAAAAATTCGGAAAAAATCGGAAAAATCGGAAAAAAAATCGGAAAAAATCGGGAAAAATTCGGGGAAAAAATCGGAGAAAATCGGGAAAAATCTGAAAAAAATCGGGAAAAAAATCGGAGAAAATCGGGAAAAATCGGAAAAAAATCGGGAAAAAAATCTGAGAAAATCGGGAAAAATCGGAAAAAAATCGGGAAAAAAATCGGAGAAAATCGGAAAAAAAATTCGGAAAAAATCGGAAAAAATCGGAAAATAAATCGGAAAAAATCGGGAAAAAATCGGGAAAAAAATCGGAGAAAATCGGAAAAAAAATTCGGAAAAAATCGGGAAAAATCGGAAAAAAAATCGGAAAAAATCTGAAAAAATCGGAAAAAAAATTCGGAAAAAATCGGAAAAAATCGGAAAAAAAATCGGAAAAAATCGGGAAAAAATCGGGGAAAAAATCGGAGAAAATCGGGAAAAATCAGAAAAAAATCGGGAAAAAAATTGGAGAAAATCAAAAAAAAAATTCGGAAAAAATTGGGAAAAATCGGAAAAAAAATCGGAAAAAATCGGAAAAAATCGGAAAAAAAATTCGGAAAAAATCGGAAAAAATCGGAAAAAATCGGGAAAAAATCGGAGAAAATCGGAAAAAAAAATCGGAAAAAATCGGGAAAAATCGGGAAAAATCGGAAAAAATCGGAAAAAATCGGGAAAAAAATCGGAGAAAATCGGGAAAAATCGGGAAAAAAATCGGAGAATATCGGAAAAAAAATTCGGAAAAAATCGGGAAAAATCGGAAAAAAATCGGAAAAAATCGGGAAAAAATCGGGAAAAAATCGGGAAAAAAATCGGAGAAAATCGGGAAAAATCGGGAAAAATCGGAAAAAAATCGGGAAAAATCGGGGAAAAAATCGGAGAAAATCGGGAAAAATCGGAAAAAAATCGGGAAAAAAATCGGAGAAAATCGGGAAAAATCGGAAAAAAATCGGGAAAAAAATCGGAGAAAATCGGGAAAAATCGGAAAAAATTCGGGAAAAAAATCGGAGAAAATCGGAAAAAAATTCGGAAAAAATCGGAAAAAATCGGAAAAAAATCGGAGAAAATCGGAAAAAATCGGAAAAAATCGGGAAAAAATCGGGAAAAAAATCGGAGAAAATCGGGAAAAATCGGGAAAAAAATCGGAAAAAAATCGGGAAAAAATCGGAAAAAAATCGGAGAAAATCGGGAAAAATCGGAAAAAAATCGGGAAAAAAATCGGAGAAAATCGGAAAAAAAATTCGGAAAAAATCGGGAAAAATCGGAAAAAAAATCGGAAAAAATCGGAAAAAATCGGAAAAAAAATCGGAAAAAATCGGGAAAAAATCGGGGAAAAAAATCGGAGAAAATCGGGAAAAATCTGAAAAAAATCGGGAAAAAAATCGGAGAAAATCGGGAAAAATCGGAAAAAAATCGGGAAAAAAATCGGAGAAAATCGGAATTTTTTTTTGGAAAAAATCGGAAAAAATCGGAAAAAAAATCGGAAAAAATCGGGAAAAAATCGGGAAAAATCGGAAAAAAATCGGGAAAAAAATCGGAGAAAATCGGAAAAAAAATTTGGAAAAAATCGGAAAAAATCGGAAAAAAAATCGGAAAAAATCGGGAAAAAAATCGGAGAAAATCGGGAAAAATCGGGAAAAAAATCGGAGAAAATCGGAAAAAAAAATCGGGAAAAATCGGAAAAAAAATCGGAAAAAATCGGAAAAAAATCGGAAAAAAAATTCGGAAAAAATCGGAAAAAATAGGAAAAAATCGGGAAAAAATCGGAGAAAATCGGAAAAAAAAATCGGAAAAAATCGGGAAAAATCGGAAAAAAAATCGGAAAAAATCGGAAAAAAATCGGAAAAAATCGGGAAAAAAATCGGAGAAAATCGGGAAAAATCGGGAAAAAAAATCGGAGAATATCGGAAAAAAAATCGGGAAAAATCGGAAAAAAAATCGGAAAAAATCGGGAAAAAATCGGGAAAAAATCAGGAAAAAAATCGGAGAAAATCGGGAAAAATCGGGAAAAATCGGAAAAAAATCGGGAAAAAATCGGGAAAAAAATCGGAGAAAATCGGGAAAAATCGGAAAAAAATCGGGAAAAAAATCGGAAAAAAATCGGAGAAAATCGGAAAAAAATTCGGAAAAAATCGGAAAAAATCGGAAAAAAATCGGAGAAAATCGGAAAAAATCGGGAAAAAATCGGGAAAAAATCGGGAAAAAAATCGGAGAAAATCGGGAAAAATCGGGAAAAATCGGAAAAAAATCGGGAAAAAAATCTGAGAAAATCGGGAAAATTCGGAAAAAAATCGGGAAAAAATCGGGAAAAAAATCGGAAAAATCGGGAAAAAAAATCGGAAAAAATCGGAAAAAATCGGGAAAAAAATCGGAAAAAATCGGGAAAAATCGGAAAAAAATCGGAAAAAAATCGGAAAAATCGGAAAAAAAATTCGGAAATAATCGGGAAAAATCGGAAAAAAAATTCGGAAAAAATCGGGAAAAAAATCGGGAAAAAAATCGGAGAAAATCGGGAAAAATCGGGAAAAAAATCGGAAAAAAATCGGAAAAAATCGGAAAAAATCGGAAAAAATCGGGAAAAAAATCGGAGAAAATCGGGAAAAATCGGAAAAAAAAAAAATCGGGAAAAAAATCGGAGAAAATCGGGAAAAATTCGGGAAAAAATCGGAAAAAATCGGGAAAAATCGGAAAAAAATCGGGAAAAAAATCGGAGAAAATCGGGAAAAATCGGAAAAAAATCGGAAAAAAATCGGAAAAATCGGGAAAAATCGGAAAAAAATCGGGAAAAAAAAAATCGGAGAAAATCGGAAAAAAAATCGGAAAAAATCGGAAAAAATCGGAAAAAAAATCGGAAAAAATCGGGAAAAAATCGGAAAAAAATCGGAGAAAATCGGAAAAAAAATTCGGAAAAAATCGGGAAAAATCGGAAAAAAAATCGGAAAAAATCGGAAAAAATCGGAAAAAAAATTCGGAAAAAATCGGAAAAAATCGGAAAAAAAATCGGAAAAAATCGGGAAAAAATCGGGAAAAAATCGGAAAAATCGGGAAAAATCGGAAAAAAATCGGGAAAAAAATCGGAGAAAATCGGAAAAAAAAATCGGAAAAAAAAATCGGAAAAAATCGGGAAAAAAATCGGAGAAAATCGGGAAAAATCGGAAAAAAATCGGGGAAAATCGGAAAAAAAATTCGGAAAAAATCGGGAAAAATCGGAAAAAAAATCGGAAAAAATCGGAAAAAAAATTCGGAAAAAATCGGAAAAAATCGGAAAAAATCGGGAAAAAATCGGAAAAATCGGAAAAAAAAATCGGAAAAAATCGGGAAAAATCGGAAAAAAAATCGGAAAAAATCGGAAAAAATCGGGAAAAAAATCGGAGAAAATCGGGAAAAAAATCGGAAAAAAATCGGAAAAAATCGGAAAAAAAATCGGAAAAAATCGGGAAAAATCGGAAAAAAATCGGAAAAAAAAAAATCGGGAAAAAATCGGAAAAAATCGGGAAAAAAATCGGAGAAAATCGGGAAAAATCGGGAAAAAAATCGGAAAAAAATCGGAAAAAAATCGGGAAAAAATCGGAAAAAATCGGGAAAAATCGGAAAAAAATCGGGAAAAAAATCGGAAAAAATCGGGAAAAATCGGAAAAAAATCGGGAAAAAAATCGGAGAAAATCGGGAAAAATCGGAAAAAATTCGGGAAAAAAATCGGAGAAAATCGGAAAAAAATTCGGAAAAAATCGGAAAAAATCGGAAAAAAATCGGAGAAAATCGGAAAAAATCGGGAAAAAATCGGGAAAAAATCGGGAAAAAAATCGGAGAAAATCGGGAAAAATCGGGAAAAATCGGAAAAAAATCGGGAAAAAATCGGGAAAAAAATCGGAGAAAATCGGGAAAAATCGGAAAAAAATCGGGAAAAAAATCGGAGAAAATCGGAAAAAAAATTCGGAAAAAATCGGGAAAAATCGGAAAAAAAATCGGAAAAAATCGGAAAAAATCGGAAAAAAAATCGGAAAAAATCGGGAAAAAATCGGGGAAAAAAATCGGAGAAAATCGGGAAAAATCTGAAAAAAATCGGGAAAAAAATCGGAGAAAATCGGGAAAAATCGGAAAAAAATCGGGAAAAAAATCGGAGAAAATCGGAATTTTTTTTTTGAAAAAATCGGAAAAAATCGGAAAAAAAATCGGAAAAAATCGGGAAAAAATCGGGAAAAATCGGAAAAAAATCGGGAAAAAAATCGGAGAAAATCGGAAAAAAAATTTGGAAAAAATCGGAAAAAAAATCGGAAAAAATCGGGAAAAAAATCGGAGAAAATCGGGAAAAATCGGGAAAAAAATCGGAGAAAATCGGAAAAAAAATTCGGAAAAAATCGGGAAAAATCGGAAAAAAAATCGGAAAAAATCGGAAAAAAATCGGAAAAAAAATTCGGAAAAAATCGGAAAAAATCGGAAAAAATCGGGAAAAAATCGGAGAAAATCGGAAAAAAAAATCGGAAAAAATCGGGAAAAATCGGAAAAAAAATCGGAAAAAATCGGAAAAAAATCGGAAAAAATCGGGAAAAAAATCGGAGAAAATCGGGAAAAATCGGGAAAAAAAATCGGAGAATATCGGAAAAAAAATCGGGAAAAATCGGAAAAAAAATCGGAAAAAATCGGGAAAAAATCGGAAAAAATCGGGAAAAAAATCGGAGAAAATCGGGAAAAATCGGGAAAAATCGGAAAAAAATCGGGAAAAAATCGGGAAAAAAATCGGAGAAAATCGGGAAAAATCGGAAAAAAATCGGGAAAAAAATCGGAGAAAATCGGAAAAAAATTCGGAAAAAATCGGAAAAAATCGGAAAAAAATCGGAGAAAATCGGAAAAAATCGGAAAAAATCGGGAAAAAATCGGAAAAAAATCGGAAAAAATCGGGAAAAATCGGGAAAAATCGGAAAAAAATCGGGAAAAAAATCTGAGAAAATCGGGAAAATTCGGAAAAAAATCGGGA
The DNA here is from genome assembly GCF_045791955.1 of Oncorhynchus clarkii lewisi. Lineage (NCBI taxonomy): Eukaryota > Metazoa > Chordata > Actinopteri > Salmoniformes > Salmonidae > Oncorhynchus > Oncorhynchus clarkii. The sequence continues at coordinate 92,666 of NW_027258120.1, read as the reverse complement.
AAAAATCGGGAAAAAAATCGGAGAAAATCGGGAAAAAATCGGGAAAAAATCGGGAAAAAATCGGGAAAAAAATCGGAGAAAATCGGGAAAAATCGGAAAAAAATCGGGAAAAAAATCGGAGAAAATCGGAAAAAAAATTCGGAAAAAAATCGGGAAAAATCGGAAAAAAAATTCGGAAAAAATCGGGAAAAAAATTCGGAGAAAATCGGGAAAAATCGGGAAAAAAATCGGAAAAAATCGGGAAAAAATCGGAAAAAATCGGGAAAAAATCGGAAAAAAAATCGGAGAAAATCGGGAAAAATCGGAAAAAAATCGGGAAAAAAATCGGAGAAAATCGGAAAAAAAATTCGGAAAAAATCGGGAAAAATCGGAAAAAAAATTCGGAAAAAATCGGGAAAAAAATCGGAAAAAAATCGGAGAAAAATCGGGAAAAATCGGAAAAAAATCGGAGAAAATCGGAAAAAAAATTCGGAAAAAATCGGAAAAATCGGAAAAAAAATCGGAAAAAATCGGAAAAAATCGGAAAAAAAATCGGAAAAAATCGGAAAAAAATCGGAAAAAAAATCGGAAAAAATCGGAAAAAAAATCGGGAAAAAATCGGAGAAAATCGGGAAAAAAAAATCTGAAAAAAATCGGGAAAAAAATCGGAGAAAATCGGGAAAAATCGGAAAAAAATCGGGAAAAAAATCGGAGAAAATCGGAATTTTTTTTTGGAAAAAATCGGAAAAAATCGGAAAAAAAATCGGAAAAAATCGGGAAAAAATCGGAGAAAATCGGAAAAAAAAATCGGAAAAAATCGGGAAAAATCGGAAAAAAAATCGGAAAAAATCGGGAAAAAATCGGGAAAAAATCGGGAAAAAAACGGGAAAAAAATCGGAGAAAATCGGGAAAAATCGGAAAAAAATCGGGAAAAAAATCGGAGAAAATCGGAAAAAAAATTCGGAAATAATCGGGAAAAATCGGAAAAAAAATTCGGAAAAAATCGGGAAAAAAATCGGGAAAAAAATCGGAGAAAATCGGGAAAAATCGGGAAAAAAATCGGAGAAAATCGGAAAAAAAATTCGGAAAAAATCGGGAAAAATCGGAAAAAAAATCGGAAGAAATCGGAAAAAATCGGAAAAAAAATTCGGAAAAAATCGGAAAAAATCGGAAAAAAATCGGAAAAAATCGGGAAAAATTCGGGGAAAAAATCGGAGAAAATCGGGAAAAATCTGAAAAAAATCGGGAAAAAAATCGGAGAAAATCGGGAAAAATCGGAAAAAAATCGGGAAAAAAATCGGAGAAAATCGGGAAAAATTGGAAAAAAATCGGGAAAAAAATCGGAGAAAATCGGGAAAAATCGGGAAAAATCGGAAAAAAATCGGGAAAAAAATCGGAGAAAATCGGAAAAAAAATTCGGAAAAATTCGGGAAAAATCGGAAAAAAATCGGAAAAAAACGGGAAAAAATCGGAGAAAATCGGAAAAAAAATTCGGAAATAATCGGGAAAAATCGGAAAAAAAATTCGGAAAAAATCGGGAAAAAAATCGGGAAAAAAATCGGAGAAAATCGGGAAAAATCGGGAAAAAAATCGGAGAAAATCGGAAAAAAAATTCGGAAAAAATCGGGAAAAATCGGAAAAAAAATCGGAAGAAATCGGAAAAAATCGGAAAAAAAATTCGGAAAAAATCGGAAAAATCGGAAAAAAAAAAAAATCGGAAAAAATCGGGAAAAATTCGGGAAAAAATCGGAGAAAATCGGGAAAAATCTGAAAAAAATCGGGAAAAAAATCGGAGAAAATCGGGAAAAATCGGAAAAAAATCGGGAAAAAAATCGGAGAAAATCGGAATTTTTTTTTGGAAAAAATCGGAAAAAATCGGAAAAAAAATCGGAAAAAATCGGGAAAAAATCGGAGAAAATCTGAAAAAAAAATCGGAAAAAATCGGGAAAAATCGGAAAAAAAATCGGAAAAAATCGGGAAAAAATCGGGAAAAAATCGGGAAAAAATCGGGAAAAAAATCGGAGAAAATCGGGAAAAATCGGAAAAAAATCGGGAAAAAAATCGGAGAAAATCGGAAAAAATATTCGGAAATTAATCGGGAAAAATCGGAAAAAAAATTCGGAAAAAATCGGGAAAAAAATCGGGAAAAAAATCGGAGAAAATCGGGAAAAATCGGGAAAAAAATCGGAGAAAATCGGAAAAAAAATTCGGAAAAAATCGGGAAAAATCGGAAAAAAAATCGGAAAAAATCGGAAAAAATCGGAAAAAAAATTCGGAAAAAATCGGAAAAAATCGGAAAAAAATCGGAAAAAATCGGAAAAATTCGGGAAAAAATCGGAGAAAATCGGGAAAAATCGGAAAAAAATCGGGAAAAAAATCGGAGAAAATCGGGAAAAATCGGAAAAAAATCGGGAAAAAAATCGGAGAAAATCGGGAAAAATTGGAAAAAAATCGGGAAAAAAATCGGAGAAAATCGGGAAAAATCGGGAAAAATCGGAAAAAAATCGGGAAAAAAATCGGAGAAAATCGGAAAAAAAATTCGGAAAAATTCGGGAAAAATCGGAAAAAAATCGGAAAAAAACTGGAAAAAATCGGAGAAAATAGGAAAAAAAATTCGGAGAAAATCGGGAAAAATTGGAAAAAAATCGGGAAAAAAATCGGAGAAAATCGGAAAAAAAATTCCGAAAAAATCGGAAAAAAATCGGGAAAAAAATCGGAGAAAATCGGAAAAAAAATTCGGAAAAAATCGGAAAAAATCGGGAAAAATCGGAAAAAAAATCGGGAAAAAAATCGGAGAAAATCGGGAAAAATTGGAAAAAAATCGGGAAAAAATCGGAGAAAATCGGAAAAAAAATTCGGAAAAAATCGGAAAAAATCGGGAAAAAATCGGGAAACAAATCGGAGAAAATCGGGAAAAATCGGAAAAAAATCGGGAAAAAAATCTCAGAAAATCGGAAAAAAAATTCGGAAAAATTCGGGAAAAATCGGAAAAAAAATCGGAAAAAATCGGAAAAAAAATCGGAAAAAATCGGAAAAAAATCGGGAAAAAAATCGGAGAAAATCGGGAAAAATCGGGAAAAAAATCGGAGAAAATCGGAAAAAAAATTCGGAAAAAATCGGGAAAAATCGGAAAAAAAATCGGAAAAAAATCGGAAAAAATCGGAAAAAAAATTCGGAAAAAATCGGAAAAAATCGGAAAAAAATCGGAAAAAATCGGGAAAAATTCGGGGAAAAAATCGGAGAAAATCGGGAAAAATCTGAAAAAAATCGGGAAAAAAATCGGAGAAAATCGGGAAAAATCGGAAAAAAATCGGGAAAAAAATCGGAGAAAATCGGGAAAAATTGGAAAAAAATCGGGAAAAAAATCGGAGAAAATCGGGAAAAATCGGGAAAAATCGGAAAAAAATCGGGAAAAAAATCGGAGAAAATCGGAAAAAAAATTCGGAAAAAAATCGGGAAAAATCGGAAAAAAATCGGAAAAAAAAAAAATCGGGAAAAAATCGGAGAAAATAAAAAAAAATTCGGAAAAAATCGGGAAAAATTGGAAAAAAATCGGAAAAAAATCGGAGAAAATCGGAAAAAAAATTCCGAAAAAATCGGAAAAAAATCGGGAAAAAAATCGGAGAAAATCGGAAAAAAAATTCGGAAAAAATCGGAAAAAATCGGGAAAAATCGGAAAAAAAATCGGGAAAAAAATCGGAGAAAATCGGGAAAAATTGGAAAAAAATCGGGAAAAAATCGGAGAAAATCGGAAAAAAAATTCGGAAAAAATCGGAAAAAATCGGGAAAAAATCGGGAAACAAATCGGAGAAAATCGGGAAAAATCGGAAAAAAATCGGGAAAAAAATCTCAGAAAATCGGAAAAAAAATTCGGAAAAATTCGGGAAAAATCGGAAAAAAAATCGGAAAAAATCGGAAAAAAAATCGGAAAAAATCGGGAAAAATCGGGAAAAAATCGGAGAAAATCGGGAAAAATCTGAAAAAAATCGGGAAAAAAATCGGAGAAAATCGGGAAAAATCGGAAAAAAATCGGGAAAAAAATCGGAGAAAATCGGAAAAAAAAATTGGAAAAAATCGGAAAAAATCGGAAAAAAAATCGGAAAAAATCGGGAAAAAATCGGAGAAAATCTGAAAAAAAAATCGGGAAAAATCGGGAAAAATCGGAAAAAAAATCGGAAAAAATCGGAGAAAATCGGGAAAAATCGGAAAAAAATCGGGAAACAAATCGGAGAAAATCGGGAAAAATCGGAAAAAAATCGGGAAAAAAATCGGAGAAAATCGGAAAAAAAATTCGGAAAAAATCGGGAAAAATCGGAAAAAAAATCGGAAAAAATCGGAAAAAATCGGAAAAAAATCGGAAAAAAATCGGAGAAAATCGGGAAAAATCGGAAAAAAAATCGGAAAAAATCGGAAAAAATCGGGAAAAAATCGGAAAAAAAATCGGAAAAAATCGGGAAAAATCGGAAAAAAAATCGGAAAAAATCGGAAAAAAATCGGAAAAAATCGGGAAAAAAATCGGAGAAAATCGGGAAAAATCGGGAAAAATCGGAAAAAAATCGGGGAAAAAATCGGAGAAAATCGGGAAAAATCGGGAAAAATCGGAAAAAAATCGGGAAAAAAATCGGAGAAAATCGGGAAAAATTCGGGGAAAAAATCGGAGAAAATCGGGAAAAATCTGAAAAAAATCGGGAAAAAAATCGGAGAAAATCGGGAAAAATCGGAAAAAAATCGGGAAAAAAATCGGAGAAAATCGGGAAAAATCGGGAAAAATCGGAAAAAAATCGGGAAAAAAATCGGAAAAATCGGAAAAAAAATTCGGAAAAAATCGGAAAAAATCGGGAAAAATCGGAAAAAAAATCGGGAAAAAAATCGGAGAAAATCGGGAAAAATTGGAAAAAAATCGGGAAAAAAATCGGAGAAAACCGGAAAAAAAATCGGGAAAAATCGGAAAAAAAATCGGGAAAAAAATCGGAGAAAATCGGGAAAAATTGGAAAAAAATCGGGAAAAAAATCGGGGAAAAAATCGGAGAAAATCGGGAAAAATCGGAAAAAAATCGGGAAACAAATCGGAGAAAATCGGGAAAAATCGGAAAAAAATCGGGAAACAAATCGGAGAAAATCGGGAAAAATCGGGAAAAATCGGAAAAAAAATTCGGAAAAAATCGGGAAAAAATCGGGAAAAAAATCGGAGAAAATCGGGAAAAATCGGGAAAAAAATCGGAGAAAATCGGAAAAAAAATTCGGAAAAAATCGGGAAAAATCGGAAAAAAAATCGGAAGAAATCGGAAAAAATCGGAAAAAAAATTCGGAAAAAATCGGAAAAAATCGGAAAAAAAATCGGAAAAATCGGGAAAAATTCGGGGAAAAAATCGGAGAAAATCGGGAAAAATCGGAAAAAAATCGGGAAAAAAATCGGAGAAAATCGGGAAAAATCGGAAAAAAAATCGGAAAAAATCGGGAAAAAAATCGGGAAAAAATCGGAAAAAAAATCGGGAAAAATCGGGAAAAATCGGAAAAAAATCGGGAAAAAAATCGGGAAAAAATCGGGAAAAAAATCGGGAAAAAAATCGGGAAAAAATCGGGAAAAAAATCGGAGAAAATCGGGAAAAATCGGGAAAAATCGGAATAAAATCGGGAAAAAAATCGGAGAAAATCGGGAAAAATCGGAAAAAAATCGGGAAAAAATCGGGAAAAAAATCGGAGAAAATCGGGAAAAATCGGAAAAAAATCGGGAAAAAAATCGGAGAAAATCGGAAAAAAAATTCGGAAATAATCGGGAAAAATCGGAAAAAAAATTCGGAAAAAATCGGGAAAAAATCGGGAAAAAAATCGGAGAAAATCGGGAAAAATCGGGAAAAAAATCGGAGAAAATCGGAAAAAAAATTCGGAAAAAATCGGGAAAAATCGGAAAAAAAATCGGAAGAAATCGGAAAAAATCGGAAAAAAAATTCGGAAAAAATCGGAAAAAATCGGAAAAAAATCGGAAAAAATCGGGAAAAATTCGGGAAAAAATCGGAGAAAAATCGGGAAAAATCGGAAAAAAATCGGGAAAAAAATCGGAGAAAATCGGGAAAAATCGGAAAAAAATCGGGAAAAAAATCGGAGAAAATCGGGAAAAATCGGAAAAAAATCGGGAAAAAAATCGGAGAAAATCGGAAAAAAAATTCGGAAAAATTCGGGAAAAATCGGAAAAAAAATCGGAAAAAAACGGGAAAAAATCGGAGAAAATAGGAAAAAAAATTCGGAGAAAATCGGGAAAAATTGGAAAAAAATCGGGAAAAAAATCGGAGAAAATCGGAAAAAAAATTCCGAAAAAATCGGAAAAAAATCGGAGAAAATCGGAAAAAAAATTCGGAAAAAATCGGAAAAAATCGGGAAAAATCGGAAAAAAAATCGGGAAAAAAATCGGAGAAAATCGGGAAAAATTGGAAAAAAATCGGGAAAAAATCGGAGAAAATCGGAAAAAAAATTCGGAAAAAATCGGAAAAAATCGGGAAAAAATCGGGTAACAAATCGGAGAAAATCGGGAAAAATCGGAAAAAAATCGGGAAAAAAATCTCAGAAAATCGGAAAAAAAATTCGGAAAAATTCGGGAAAAATCGGAAAAAAAATCGGAAAAAATCGGAAAAAAAATCGGAAAAAATCGGGAAAAAATCGGGAAAAAAATCGGAGAAAATCGGGAAAAATCTGAAAAAAATCGGGAAAAAAATCGGAGAAAACCGGAAAAAAAATTGGAAAAAATCGGGAAAAAATCGGGGAAAAAATCGGAGAAAAAAATCGGAGAAAACCGGAAAAAAAATTCGGAAAAATTCGGGAAAAATCGGAAAAAAAATCGGAAAAAATCGGAAAAAAAATCGGAAAAAATCGGGAAAAATTCGGGGAAAAAATCGGAGAAAATCGGGAAAAATCTGAAAAAAATCGGAAAAAATCGGAAAAAATCGGAAAAAATCGGAAAAAAAATTCGGAAAAAATCGGAAAAAAAATCGGAAAAAATCGGGAAAAAATCGGAGAAAATCGGGAAAAATCGGAAAAAAATCGGAAAAAAAATCGGAGAAAATCGGGAAAAATCGGAAAAAAATCGGAAAAAATCGGGAAAAAATCGGGAAACAAATCGGAGAAAATCGGGAAAAATCGGAAAAAAATCGGAAAAAAATCGGGAAAAAAATCTCAAAATCGGAAAAGCAATTCGGAAAAATTCGGGAAAAATCGGAAAAAAAATCGGAAAAAATCGGAAAAAAATCGGAAAAAATCGGGAAAAAATCGGGAAAAAAATCGGTGAAAATCGGGAAAAATCTGAAAAAAATCGGGAAAAAAATCGGAGAAAACCGGAATAAAAAATCGGAAAAATTCGGGAAAAATCGGAAAAAAAATCGGAAAAAATCGGAAAAAAAATCGGAAAAAATCGGGAAAAATTCGGGGAAAAAATCGGAGAAAATCGGGAAAAATCGGAAAAAAATCGGGAAAAAAATCGGAGAAAATCGGGAAAAATCGGAAAAAAATCGGGAAAGTAATCGGAGAAAATCGGAAATTTTTTTTGGAAAAAATCTGAAAAAATCGGAAAAAAAATCGGAAAAAATCGGGAAAAAATCGGAGAAAATCTGAAAAAAAAATCGGAAAAAATCGGGAAAAATCGGAAAAAAAATCGGAAAAAATCGGAAAAAAAATCGGAAAAAATCGGGAAAAAATCGGGAAAAAAATCGGAGAAAATCGGGAAAAATCTGAAAAAAATCGGGAAAAAAATCGGAGAAAACCGGAAAAAAAATTCGGAAAAATTCGGGATAAATCGGAAAAAAAATCGGAAAAAATCGGAAAAAAAATCGGAAAAAATCGGGAAAAAATCGGGGAAAAAATCGGAGAAAAAAATCGGAGAAAACCGGAAAAAAAATTCGGAAAAATTCGGGAAAAATCGGAAAAAAAATCGGAAAAAATCGGAAAAAAAATCGGAAAAAATCGGGAAAAATTCGGGGAAAAAATCGGAGAAAATCGAAAAAAAAATTCGGAAAAATTCGGGAAAAATCGGAAAAAAAATCGGAATAAATCGGGAAAAAAATCGGAAAAAATCGGAAAAAAATTCGGAAAAATTCGGAAAAAATCGGAAAAAAAATCGGAAAAAATCGGGAAAAAAATCGGAGAAAATCGGAAAAAAAATTCCGAAAAAATCGGAAAAAAATCGGGAAAAAAATCGGAGAAAATCGGAAAAAAAATTCGGAAAAAATCGGAAAAAATCGGGAAAAATCGGAAAAAAAATCGGGAAAAAAATCGGAGAAAATCGGGAAAAATTGGAAAAAAATCGGGAAAAAAATCGGAGAAAATCGGAAAAAAAATTCGGAAAAAATCGGAAAAAATCGGGAAAAAATCGGGTAACAAATCGGAGAAAATCGGGAAAAATCGGAAAAAAATCGGGAAAAAAATCTCAGAAAATCGGAAAAAAAATTCGGAAAAATTCGGGAAAAATCGGAAAAAAAATCGGAAAAAATCGGAAAAAAAATCGGAAAAAATCGGGAAAAATTCGGGGAAAAAATCGGAAAAAAATCGGAAAAATCGGAAAAAAATCGGGAAAAAAATCGGAGAAAATCGGGAAAAATCGGAAAAAAATCGGGAAAAAAATCGGAGAAAATCGGAATTTTTTTTTGGAAAAAATCGGAAAAAATCGGAAAAAAAATCGGAAAAAATCGGGAAAAAATCGGAGAAAATCTGAAAAAAAAATCGGAAAAAATCGGGAAAAATCGGAAAAAAAATCGGAAAAAATCGGGAAAAAAATCGGAGAAAATCGGGAAAAATCGGGAAAAAAATCGGAGAAAATCTGAAAAAAAATTCGGAAAAAATCGGGAAAAATCGGAATAAAAATCGGAAAAAATCGGAAAAAATCGGAAAAAAAATTCGGAAAAAATCGGAAAAAAAATCGGAAAAAATCGGGGAAAAAATCGGAGAAAATCGGGAAAAATCGGAAAAAAATCGGAAAAAAAATCGGAGAAAATCGGGAAAAATCGGAAAAAAATCGGAAAAAATCGGGAAAAAATCGGGAAACAAATCGGAGAAAATCGGGAAAAATCGGAAAAAAATCGGGAAAAAAATCTCAGAAAATCGGAAAAGCAATTCGGAAAAATTCGGGAAAAATCGGAAAAAAAATCGGAAAAAATCGGAAAAAAATCGGAAAAAATCGGGAAAAAATCGGGAAAAAAATCGGAGAAAATCGGGAAAAATCTGAAAAAAATCGGGAAAAAAATCGGAGAAAACCGGAAAAAAAAATCGGAAAAATTCGGGAAAAATCGGAAAAAAAATCGGAAAAAATCGGAAAAAAAATCGGAAAAAATCGGGAAAAATTCGGGGAAAAAATCGGAGAAAATCGGGAAAAATCGGAAAAAAATCGGGAAAAAAATCGGAGAAAATCGGAAAAAAAAATCCGAAAAAATCGGGAAAAATCGGAAAAAAAATCGGAAAAAATCGGAAAAAAAATGCGGAAAAAATCGGGAAAAAAATCTGAAAAAATAGGAAAAAAAGTCGGGAAAAAAATCAGAGAAAATCGGGAAAAATTGGAAAAAAATCGGGAAAAAAATCGGAGAAAATCGGAAAAAAAATTCGGAAAAAATCGGAAAAAATCGGGAAAAAATCGGGAAAAAAATCGGAGAAAATCGGGAAAAATCGGAAAAAAAATTCGGAAAAATTCGGGAAAAATCGGAAAAAAAATCGGAAAAAACGGGAAAAAAAATTCGGAAAAAATCGGGAAAAATCGGAAAAAAAATCGGAAAAAATCGGAAAAAATCGGAAAAAAAATTCGGAAAAAAAATCGGAAAAAATCGGGAAAAAATCGGGGAAAAAATCGGAGAAAATCGGGAAAAAAATCGGGAAAAAAATCGGGAAAAAAATCGGAGAAAATCGGGAAAAATCGGAAAAAAATCGGGAAAAAAATCGGAGAAAATCGGAAAAAAAATTCGGAAAAAATCGGAAAAAATCGGAATATAAATCGGAAAAAATCGGGAAAAAATCGGGAAAAAAATCGGAGAAAATCGGGAAAAATCGGGAAAAAATCGGGAAAAAATCGGGGAAAAAATCGGAGAAAATCGGGAAAAATCGGAAAAAAATCGGGAAAAAAATCGGAGAAAATCGGGAAAAATCGGAAAAAAATCGGGAAAAAATCGGGAAAAAAATCGGGAAAAATCGGAAAAAAATCGGGAAAAAAATTCGGAAATAATCGGGAAAAATCGGAAAAAGAATTCGGAAAAAATCGGAAAAAATCGGAAAATAAATCGGAAAAAATCGGGAAAAAATCGGGAAAAAAATCGGAGAAAATCGGGAAAAATCGGGAAAAAAATCGGAGAAAATCGGAAAAAAAATTCGGAAAAAATCGGGAAAAATCGGAAAAAAAATCGGAAAAAATCGGAAAAAAAATTCGGAAAAAATCGGAAAAAATCGGAAAAAAAATCGGAAAAAATCGGGAAAAAATCGGGGAAAAAATCGGAGAAAATCGGGAAAAATCGGAAAAAAATCGGGAAAAAAATCGGAGAAAATCGGGAAAAATCGGAAAAAAATAGGGAAAAAAATCGGAGAAAATCGGAAAAAAAATTCGGAAAAATTCGGGAAAAAATCGGAAAAAAATCGGAGAAAATCGGGAAAAATCGGGAAAAATCGGAAAAAAAATCGGAAAAAATCGGAAAAAAATCGGAAAAAAAATCGGAAAAAATCGGGAAAAAAATCGGAGAAAATCGGGAAAAATCGGGAAAAATCGGAAAAAAAATCGGAGAAAATCGGGAAAAATCGGAAAAAAATCGGAAAAAATCGGGAAAAAATCGGGGAAAAAATCGGAGAAAATCGGGAAAAATCGGAAAAAAATCGGGAAAAATCGGGAAAAATCGGAAAAAAATCGGAAAAATTCGGAAAAAAAATTCGGAAAAAATCGGAAAAAATCGGAAAAAAAATCGGAAAAAATCGGAAAAAAAATTCGGAAAAATTCGGGAAAAAATCGGAAAAAGAATTCGGAAAAAATCGGAAAAAATCGGAAAATAAATCGGAAAAAATCGGGAAAAAATCGGGAAAAAAATCGGAGAAAATCGGGAAAAATCGGGAAAAAAATCGGAGAAAATCGGAAAAAAAATTCGGAAAAAATCGGGAAAAATCGGAAAAAAAATCGGAAAAAATCGGAAAAAAAATTCGGAAAAAATCGGAAAAAATTGGAAAAAAAATCGGAAAAAATCGGGAAAAAATCGGGGAAAAAATCGGAGAAAATCGGGAAAAATCGGAAAAAAATCGGGAAAAAAATCGGAGAAAATCGGGAAAAATCGGAAAAAATCGGAAAAAAATCGGAGAAAATCGGAAAAAAAATTCGGAAAAATTCGGGAAAAAATCGGAAAAAAATCGGAAAAAATCGGGAAAAATCGGAAAAATCGGAAAAAAAATCGGAAAAAATCGGAAAAAAATCGGAAAAAATATCGGAAAAAATCGGGAAAAAAATCGGAGAAAATCGGGAAAAATCTGGAAAAATCGGAAAAAAAATCGGAGAAAATCGGGAAAAATCGGAAAAAAATCGGAAAAAATCGGAAAAAATCGGAAAAAAAATCGGAAAAAATCGGAAAAAAAATTCGGAAAAATTCGGGAAAAAATCGGGAAAAAAATCGGAGAAAATCGGGAAAAATCGGGAAAAAAATCGGAGAAAATCGGAAAAAAAATTCGGAAAAATTCGGGAAAAAATCGGGAAAAAAATCGGAGAAAATCGGGAAAAATCGGGAAAAATCGGAAAAAAAATCGGAGAAAATCGGGAAAAATCGGAAAAAAATCGGGAAAAAAATCGGAGAAAATCGGAAAAAAAAATTGGAAAAAATCGGGAAAAAAATCGGAGAAAATCGGGAAAAATCGGGAAAAAAATCGGAGAAAATCGGAAAAAAAAATCGGGAAAAATCGGAAAAAATCTGAAAAAATCGGAAAAAAAATTCGGAAAAAATCGGAAAAAATCGGAAAAAATCGGAAAAAAAAAATCGGAAAAATTCGGAAAAAATCGGAAAAAATCGGAAAAAAAAATCGGAAAAAATCGGAAAAAATCGGAAAAAATCGGAAAAAATCGGAAAAAATCGGAAAAAATCTGAAAAAAAATCGGAAAAAAATCGGAAAAAAAATCGGAAAAAAAATCGGAAAAAATCGGGAAAAAATCGGAAAAAAAAATCGGAAAAAATCGGAAAAAATCGGAAAAAAGATCGGAAAAAAAAATCGGAAAAAATCGGAAAAAATCGGAAAAAAAATTCGGAAAAAAATTCGGAAAAAAATTCGGAAAAAATCTGAAAAAATCGGAAAAAAATCGGAAAAAATCGGAAAAAATCGGAAAAAAATTCGGAAAAAATCGGAAAAAATCTGAAAAAATCGATAAAAAAATTCGGTAAAAATCTGAAAAAATCGGAAAAAATTCGGAAAAAATCGGAAAAAATCGGAAAAAAAATTCGGAAAAAATCGGAAAAATTCGGAAAAAATCGGAAAAAATCGGAAAAAAAATTCGGAAAAAATCGGAAAAAATCAGAAAAAATCGGAAAAAAAATTCGGAAAAATTCGGAAAAATTCGGAAAAAATCGGAAAAAATCGGAAAAAATCGGAAAAAATCGGAAAAAAAATTCGGAAAAAATAGGAAAAAATCGGGAAAAAATATGAAAAAAAATTCGGAAAAAATCGGAAAAATTCGGAAAAAATCGGAAAAAATCGGAAAAAATCGGGAAAAATCGGGAAAAATCGGAAAAAAAATCGGAAAAAATCGGAAAAAATCGGAAAAAATCGGAAAAAAAAATCGGAAAAAATCGGAAAAAATCGGAAAAAATCGGAAAAAATCGGAAAAAAAATCGGAAAAAATCGGGAAAAAATCGGGAAAAAAATCGGAGAAAATCGGGAAAAATCGGAAAAAATCGGGAAAAAATCGGAGAAAATCGGGAAAAATCGGGAAAAAATAGGGAAAAAAATCGGAGAAAATCGGAAAAAAAATTCGGAAAAATTCGGGAAAAAATCGGGAAAAAAATCGGAGAAAATCGGGAAAAATCGGGAAAAATCGGAAAAATCGGAAAAAAAATCGGAAAAAAAATCGGGAAAAATCGGAAAAAAATCGGAAAAAAAAAATCGGAAAAAATCGGAAAAAATCGGAAAAATCGGAAAAAAATCGGAAAAAAATCGGGAAAAATCGGGAAAAATCGGAAAAAAATCGGAAAAATTCGGAAAAAAAATTCGGAAAAAATCGGAAAAAATCGGAAAAAAAATCGGAAAAAATCGGAAAAAAAATTCGGAAAAATTCGGGAAAAAATCGGGAAAAAAATCGGAGAAAATCGGGAAAAATCGGGAAAAAAATCGGAGAAAATCGGAAAAAAAATTCGGAAAAATTCGGGAAAAAATCGGGAAAAAAATCGGAGAAAATCGGGAAAAATCGGGAAAAATCGGAAAAAAAATCGGAGAAAATCGGGAAAAATCGGAAAAAAATCGGGAAAAAAATCGGAGAAAATCGGAAAAAAAAATTGGAAAAAATCGGGAAAAAAATCGGAGAAAATCGGGAAAAATCGGGAAAAAAATCGGAGAAAATCGGAAAAAAAAATCGGAAAAAATCGGAAAAAATTCGGAAAAAAATTCGGAAAAAAATTCGGAAAAAATCTGAAAAAATCGGAAAAAATTCGGAAAAAATCTGAAAAATTCGGAAAAAATCGGAAAAAAAATTCGGAAAAAATCGGAAAAAATCGGGAAAAATCGGAAAAAATCGGAAAAAATCGGAAAAAAAATTCGGAAAAAATCGGAAAAAATCGGAAAAAAAAAATCGGAAAAATTCGGAAAAAATCGGAAAAAATCGGAAAAAAAAATCGGAAAAAATCGGAAAAAATCGGAAAAAATCGGAAAAAATCGGAAAAAATCGGAAAAAATCTGAAAAAAAATCGGAAAAAAATCGGAAAAAAAATCGGAAAAAAAATCGGAAAAAATCGGGAAAAAATCGGAAAAAAAATCGGAAAAAATCGGAAAAAATCGGAAAAAAGATCGGAAAAAAAAATCGGAAAAAATCGGAAAAAATCGGAAAAAAAATTCGGAAAAAAATTCGGAAAAAAATTCGGAAAAAATCTGAAAAAATCGGAAAAAAATCGGAAAAAATCGGAAAAAATCTGAAAAAAATTCGGAAAAAATCGGAAAAAATCTGAAAAAATCGATAAAAAAATTCGGTAAAAATCTGAAAAAATCGGAAAAAATTCGGAAAAAATCGGAAAAAATCGGAAAAAAAATTCGGAAAAAATCGGAAAAATTCGGAAAAAATCGGAAAAAAAATTCGGAAAAAATCGGAAAAAATCAGAAAAAATCGGAAAAAAAATTCGGAAAAATTCGGAAAAATTCGGAAAAAATCGGAAAAAATCGGAAAAAAAATTCGGAAAAAATAGGAAAAAATCGGGAAAAAATATGAAAAAAAATTCGGAAAAAATCGGAAAAATTCGGAAAAAATCGGAAAAAATCGGAAAAAATCGGGAAAAATCGGGAAAAATCGGAAAAAAAATCGGAAAAAATCGGAAAAAATCGGAAAAAATCGGAAAAAAAAATCGGAAAAAATCGGAAAAAATCTGAAAAAATCGGAAAAAAAATCGGAAAAAATCGGGAAAAAATCGGGAAAAAAATCGGAGAAAATCGGGAAAAATCGGAAAAAATCGGGAAAAAATCGGAGAAAATCGGGAAAAATCGGGAAAAATCGGAAAAAATCGGGAAAAAAATCGGAGAAAATCGGAAAAAAAATTCGGAAAAAATCGGAAAAAATCGGAAAAAATCGGAAAAAATCGGAAAAAAAAATTCGGAAAAAAAATTCGGAAAAATTCGGAAAAAATCGGAAAAAATCGGAAAAAATCGGAAAAAATCGGAAAAAATCGGAAAAAAATCGGAAAAAAAATTCGGAAAAAATCGGAAAAAATCGGAAAAAAAATCCGAAAAAATTTGGAAAAATCGGAAAAAAATCGGAAAAAAATAGGCAAAAAATCTGAAAAAATCGGAATAAATCGGAAAAAAATCGGAAAAAAATTCGGAAAAAATCGGGAAAAATCGGGAAAAATCGGAAAAAAAATCGGAAAAAATCGGAAAAAACATCGGAAAAAATCGGGAAAAAAATCGGAAAAAATCGGGAAAAAAATCGGAAAAAATCGGAAAAAAAATTCGGAAAAAATCGGAAAAAAAATTCGGAAAAAATCGGAAAAAAAATTCGGAAAAAATCGGAAAAAATCGGGAAAAAATCGGGAAAAAAATCGGAGAAAATCGGGAAAAATCGGAAAAAATCGGAAAAAAAATCGGAAATAATCGGGAAAAATCGGAAAAAAAATTCGGAAAAAATCGGGAAAAATCGGAAAAAAAATCGGAAAAAATCGGAAAAAATCGGAAAAAAAATTCGGAAAAAATCGGAAAAAATCGGAAAAAAAATCGGAAAAAATCGGGAAAAAATCGGGGAAAAAATCGGAGAAAATCGGGAAAAATCGGAAAAAATTCGGAAAAAAATTCGGAAAAAAATTCGGAAAAAATCTGAAAAATTCGGAAAAAAATCGGAAAAAATCGGGAAAAAATCGGGAAAAAAATCGGAGAAAATCGGGAAAAATCGGAAAAAATCGGAAAAAAAATCGGAAATAATCGGGAAAAATCGGAAAAAAAATTCGGAAAAAATCGGGAAAAATCGGAAAAAAAATCGGAAAAAATCGGAAAAAATCGGAAAAAAAATTCGGAAAAAATCGGAAAAAATCGGAAAAAAAATCGGAAAAAATCGGGGAAAAAATCGGAGAAAATCGGGAAAAATCGGAAAAAATTCGGAAAAAAATTCGGAAAAAAATTCGGAAAAAATCTGAAAAAATCGGAAAAAAAATCGGAAAAAAATCGGAAAAAATCGGAAAAAAAATCGGAAAAAAAATCGGAAAAAAAATTCAGAAAAAATCGGAAAAAATCGGGAAAAAATCGGAAAAAAAATTCGGAAAAAATCTGAAAAAATTCGGAAAAAAATTCGGAAAAAAATTCGGAAAAAATCTGAAAAAATCGGAAAAAATCCGGAAAAAATCGGAAAAAATCGGAAAAAAAATCGGAAAAAATCGGAAAAATTCGGAAAAAATCGGAAAAAATCGGAAAAAATCGGAAAAAATCCGGAAAAATCGGGAAAAATCGGAAAAAATCGGAAAAAATCGGGAAAAAAATCGGAAAAAATCGGAAAAAATCGGGAAAAATCGGAAAAAATCGGAAAAAAAATTCGGAAAAAAAATTCGGAAAAAATCGGAAAAAATCGGAAAAAATCGGAAAAAAAATTCGGAAAAAAAATTCGGAAAAATTCGGAAAAAATCGGAAAAAATCGGAAAAAATCGGAAAAAAAATTCGGAAAAAATAGGAAAAAATCGGGAAAAAATATGAAAAAAAATTCTGAAAAAATCGGAAAAATTCGGAAAAAATCGGAAAAAAAATTCGGAAAAAATCGGAAAAAATCGGGAAAAATCGGAAAAAATCTGAAAAAATCGGAAAAAAAATTCGGAAAAAATCTGAAAAAATCGGAAAAAATCGGAAAAAATCGGAAAAAAAAATTCGGAAAAATTCGGAAAAAATCTGAAAAAATCGGAAAAAAAAATCGGAAAAATTCGGAAAAAAAATCGGAAAAAAATTCGGAAAAAATCTGAAAAATTCGGAAAAAAATCGGAAAAAATCGGGAAAAAATCGGGAAAAAAATCGGAGAAAATCGGGAAAAATCGGAAAAAATCGGAAAAAAAATCGGAAATAATCGGGAAAAATCGGAAAAAAAATTCGGAAAAAATCGGAAAAAATCGGAAAAAAAATCGGAAAAAATCGGGAAAAAATCGGAAAAAAATCGGAAAAAAAATTCGGAAAAAATCGGAAAAAATCGGAAAAAAAATCGGAAAAAATCGGGAAAAAATCGGAAAAAATCGGAAAAAATCGAAAAAAAATCGAAAAATTCCGAAAAAAATCGGAAAAAAATTCCGAAAAAATTTGGAAAAAATCGGAAAAAAATCGGAAAAAAATAGGCAAAAAATCTGAAAAAATCGGAATAAATCGGAAAAAAATCGGAAAAAAATTCGGAAAAATAATCGGAAAAAAAATCTGAAAAAAACGGAAAAAAATCGGAAAAAATCGAAAAAAATCGAAAAAAAATCGGAAAAAATCGGAAAAAAATCGGGGAAAAAATCGGAATAAATCGGAAAAAATCGTTAAATGGGAAAGAGTAACCAACTTGTCAGTGACAACTGTCTTGAGTTTGGCATTTGTGACAATGTCCTGGGATTTCCCACAAACGCCTCACCTGCAAACTAGTATTGTGTGGCTTGTGAGCCGATTTTTTCCGATTTTTTCCGATTTTTTCCGATTTTTTTTTCCGATTTTTTCCGATTTTTTCCGATTTTTTTTTCCGATTTTTTCAGATTTTTTCAGATTTTTTCCGAATTTTTTTTCCGATTTTTTCCGATTTTTTCCGATTTTTTTTCCGATTTTTTCCGATTTTTTCCGAATTTTTTTTCAGATTTTTTCCGATTTTTTCCGAATTTTTTTTCCGATTTTTTCCGATTTTTTCCGTTTTTTTTTTCCGATTTTTTCCGATTTTTTCCCAATTTTTTCCGATTTTTTTCCGATTTCTTTTTCCGATTTTTTCCCGATTTTTTCAGATTTTTTCAGATTTTTTTTCAGATTTTTTCAGATTTTTTCCGAATTTTTTTTCCGATTTTTTCCGATTTTTTCCGAATTTTTTTTCCGAATTTTTTTTCCGATTTTTTCCGAATTTTTTTCCGATTTTTTCCCGATTTTTTCCGATTTTTTTTCCGATTTTTTCCGATTTTTTCCGAAAAATTTTTCCGATTTTTTCCAATTTTTTCCGATTTTTTCCGATTTTTTTCGAATTTTTTTTCCGATTTTTTCCGATTTTTTCCGATTTTTTCCGAATTTTTTTTCCGATTTTTTCCGATTTTTTCCGATTTTTTTCCGATTTTTTCCGATTTTTTCCGATTTTTTTTTCCGATTTTTTCCGATTTTTTCCGAATTTTTCCGAATTTTTTTTCCGATTTTTTCCGATTTTTTCCGATTTTTTCCGAATTTTTTTTCCGATTTTTTCCGATTTTTTTCGAATTTTTTTTACGATTTTTTCAATTTTTTCCGAATTTTTTTTGCGATTTTTTCCCGATTTTTTCCGATTTTTTCCGAATTTTTTTTCCGATTTTTTCCGATTTTTCCGATTTTTTTTTCCGATTTTTTCCGATTTTTTCCGATTTTTTCCGAATTTTTTTTCCGATTTTTTCCGATTTTTTCCGATTTTTTCCGATTTTTTCCGATTTTTTCCGATTTTTTCCGATTTTTTCCGAACTTTTTTTCCGATTTTTTCCGATTTTTTCCGATTTTTTCCGAATTTTTTTTCCGAATTTTTTTTCCGAATTTTTTTCCCGATTTTTTCCGATTTTTTTTCCGATTTTTTCCCGATTTTTTCCGATTTTTTCCGATTTTTTCCGATTTTTTTTCCGATTTTTTCCGATTTTTTCCGATTTTTTCCGATTTTTTTTTCCGATTTTTTCCGATTTTTTCCGATTTTTTCCGATTTTTTCCGATTTTTTTTCCGATTTTTTCCGATTTTTTTCGATTTTTTTTTCCGATTTTTTCCGATTTTTTTCGAATTTTTTTTCCGATTTTTTCCGATTTTTTCCGAATTTTTTTTCCGATTTTTTCCCGATTTTTTCCGATTTTTTCCGAATTTTTTTCCGATTTTTTCCGATTTTTTCCGATTTTTTACGAATTTTTCCGATTTTTTCCGAATTTTTTTTCCGATTTTTTCCGATTTTTTCCGAATTTTTTTTCCGAATTTTTTTTCCAATTTTTTCTCGATTTTTTCCCGATTTTTTCCGATTTTTTCCGAATTTTTCCGATTTTTTCCCGATTTTTTCCCGATTTTTTCCCATTTTTTCCGAAATTTTTTTCCGATTTTTTTCCGATTTTTTCCGATTTTTTCCGATTTTTTCCCGATTTTTTCCGATTTTTTTCCCGATTTTTTCCGAAATTTTTTTCCGATTTTTTCCGATTTTTTTTCCGATTTTTTCCGATTTTTTCAGATTTTTTCCGAATTTTTTTTCCGATTTTTTCCGAATTTTTCCGAATTTTTCCGAATTTTTTTTCCGATTTTTTCCGATTTTTTCCGATTTTTTCCGAATTTTTTTTCCGATTTTTTCCGATTTTTTCCGATTTTTTTTCCGATTTTTTCCGATTTTTTCCGAATTTTTCCGATTTTTTCCGATTTTTTTTTCCGATTTTTTCCGAATTTTTTTTCCGATTTTTTTTTCCGATTTTTTTTCCCGATTTTTTCCGATTTTTTTTCCGATTTTTTCCCGATTTTTTCCGATTTTTTCCGATTTTTTCCGAATTTTTTTTCCGATTTTTTCCGATTTTTTCCGAATTTTTCCGAATTTTTTTTCCGATTTTTTCCGATTTTTTCCGATTTTTTCCCATTTTTTCCGACATTTTTTTCCGATTTTTTCCGATTTTTTCCGATTTTTTCCGATTTTTTTTCCGATTTTTTTTCCGATTTTTTCCGATTTTTTCCCGATTTTTTCCGATTTTTTCCGATTTTTTTCCGATTTTTTCCGATTTTTTCCGATTTTTTTTCCGATTTTTTCCGATTTTTTCCGATTTTTTTCCGATTTTTTCCGATTTTTTCCGATTTTTTCCGATTTTTTCCGATTTTTTCCGATTTTTTTCCCGATTTTTTCCGATTTTTTCCGAAATTTTTTTCCGATTTTTTCCGATGTTTTTCCGATGTTTTTCCGATTTTTTCCGATTTTTTCCGATTTTTTCCGATTTTTTCCGATTTTTTCCGATTTTTTCCCGTTTTTTCCGATTTTTTCCGATTTTTTCCGATTTTTTCCGATTTTTTTTTCCGATTTTTTCCGATTTTTTTTCCGATTTTTTCCGATTTTTTCCGAATTTTTTTTCCGAATTTTTTCCGATATTTTTTCCGATTTTTTTTCCGATTTTTTCCGATTTTTTTCCGATTTTTTTCCGAAATTTTTTTCCGATTTTTTCCCGATTTTTTCCTATTTTTTCCGATTTTCTTTCCGATTTTTTCCGAATTTTTCCGATTTTTTCCGATTTTTTCCGATTTTTTCCGATTTTTTCCGATTTTTTCCGATTTTTTTCCGATTTTTTCCGATTTTTTCCGATTTTTTCCGATTTTTTCCGATTTTTTTCCGAATTTTTTCCGATTTTTTCCGATTTTTTTTCCGATTTTTTCCGATTTTTTTCCGATTTTTTTCCGATTTTTTTCCGATTTTTTCCGATTTTTTCCGATTTTTTTCCGATTTTTTCCGATTTTTTCCGATTTTTTCCGATTTTTTTTCCGATTTTTTCCGATTTTTTCCGATTTTTTCCGAATTTTTTTTTCCGATTTTTTCCGATTTTTTCCGATTTTTTCCGAATTTTTTTTCCGATTTTTTCCGAATTTTTTTTCCGATTTTTTCCGATTTTTTCCGATTTTTTCCGATTTTTTCCGAATTTTTTTTCCGATTTTTTCCGATTTTTTCCGAATTTTTTTTCCGATTTTTTCCGATTTTTTCCGATTTTTTCCGAATTTTTTTTCCGATTTTTCCGAATTTTTTTTCCGATTTTTTCCGAATTTTTTTCCGATTTTTTTCCGATTTTTTCCCGATTTTTTCCGATTTTTTTTTCCGATTTTTTCAGATTTTTTCCGATTTTTTTTTTCCGATTTTTTCCGAATTTTTCCGAATTTTTTTTCCGATTTTTTTTCCGAATTTTTTTTCCGATTTTTTCCGAATTTTTTTTCCGATTTTTTTCCGATTTTTTCCCGATTTTTTCCGATTTTTTTTTCCGATTTTTTCCGATTTTTTTTCCGATTTTTTTTCCGATTTTTTCCGATTTTTTCCGATTTTTTCCCGATTTTTTCCGATTTTTTTTCCGATTTTTTCCGATTTTTTCCGATTTTTTCCGATTTTTTTTCCGATTTTTTCCGATTTTTTCCGATTTTTTTTCCGATTTTTTCCGATTTTTTCCGATTTTTTCCGAATTTTTTTTTCCGATTTTTTCCGATTTTTTCCGATTTTTTTCCGATTTTTTCCGATTTTTTTTTCCGATTTTTTCCCGATTTTTTCCGATTTTTTTTCCGATTTTTTCCGATTTTTTCCGATTTTTTCCGATTTTTTCCGATTTTTTTTCGATTTTTTCCGATTTTCTCCGATTTTTTCCGATTTTTTTTCCGATTTTTTCCGATTTTTTCCGATTTTTTCCGATTTTTTTTCCGATTTTTTCCCGTTTTTTTCCGATTTTTTTTCCGATTTTTTCCGATTTTTTCCGAATTTTTTTCCGATTTTTTCCGATTTTTTCCGATTTTTTCCGATTTTTTCCGATTTTTTTTTAGATTTTTTCCGATTTTTTCCGATTTTTTCCGATTTTTTCCGATTTTTTTTCCGATTTTTTCCGATTTTTTCCGAATTTTTTTTCCGATTTTTTTTTCCGAATTTTTTTTCCGAATTTTTTTCCGATTTTTTTTCCGATTTTTTCCGATTTTTTTCCGATTTTTTTCCGAAATTTTTTTCCGATTTTTTCCCGATTTTTTCCTATTTTTTCCGATTTTCTTTCCGATTTTTTCCGATTTTTTCCGATTTTTTCCGAATTTTTTTCCGATTTTTTCCGATTTTTTCCGATTTTTTCCGATTTTTTTTTAGATTTTTTCCGATTTTCTCCGATTTTTTCCGATTTTTTTTCCGATTTTTTTTCCGATTTTTTCCGATTTTTTCCGAATTTTTTTTCCGATTTTTTCCGATTTTTTTTCCGATTTTTTCCGATTTTTTCCGATTTTTTCCGAATTTTTTTTCCGAATTTTTTTCCGATTTTTTTTCCGATTTTTTCCGATTTTTTTCCGATTTTTTTCCGAAATTTTTTTCCGATTTTTTCCCGATTTTTTCCTATTTTTTCCGATTTTCTTTCCGATTTTTCCCGATTTTTTCCCGATTTTTTCCGATTTTTTCCGATTTTTCCCGATTTTTTCCGATTTTTTTTCCGATTTTTTCCGATTTTTTCCGATTTTTTTTCCGATTTTTTCCGATTTTTTTTCCGATTTTTTCCGATTTTTTTCCGAATTTTTTTTCCGATTTTTTCCGATTTTTTCCGATTTTTTTTCCGATTTTTTCCGATTTTTTCCGAATTTTTCCGATTTTTCCCGATTTTTTCAGATTTTTTTTCCGATTTTTTCCGATTTTTTCCGATTTTTTTTCCGATTTTTTCCGATTTTTTCCGATTTGTTCCGAATTTTTTTTTCCGATTTTTTTCCCGATTTTTTCCGATTTTTTTCCAATTTTTCCCGATTTTCTCCGATTTTTCCCGATTTTCTCCGATTTTTTTCCCGATTTTTTCCGATTTTTTTTCCGATTTTTTCCCGATTTTATCCGATTTTTTTTCCGAATTTTTTTTCAGATTTTCTTCCGATTTCCTCCGATTTTTTTCCGATTTTTCCCGATTTTCTCCGATTTTTTTCCCGATTTTTTTTCCGATTTTTTTCGATTTTTTTTTCCGATTTTTCCCGAATTTTTCCGAATTTTTTTTCAGATTTTCTTCCGATTTTTTCCGATTTTTTTCCGATTTTTCCCGATTTTTTCCGATTTTTTTCCGATTTTTTCCGATTTTTTCCCGATTTTTTTCCGATTTTTTCCCGATTTTTTCCGATTTTTTTTCCGATTTTTTCCGATTTTTTTCCCGATTTTTTTCCGATTTTTTCCGATTTTTTCCGATTTTTTTTCCGATTTTTTCCGATTTTTTCCGAATTTTTTTTCCGATTTTTTCCGATTTTTTTTCCGATTTTTTTCCGATTTTTCCCGATTTTCTCCGATTTTTTTCCCGATTTTTTTCCGATTTTTTCCCGATTTTTTCCGATTTTTTTCCCGATTTTTTCCGATTTTTTTCCGATTTTTTCCGATTTTTTCCGATTTTTTTTCCGATTTTTTCCGATTTTTTCCCGATTTTTTCCGAATTTCTGAGATTTTTTTCCCGATTTTTTTCCGATTTTTTCCCGATTTTTTCCGATTTTTTCCGATTTTTCCCGATTTTTTCCGATTTTTTTTCCGATTTTTTCCGATTTTTTCCGATTTTTTTTCCGATTTTTTCCAATTTTTTTTCCGATTTTTTCCGATTTTTTCCGAATTTTTTTTCCGATTTTTCCCGATTTTTCCCGATTTTTTCCGATTTTTTCCCGATTTTTTCCGATTTTTTCCGATTTTTCCCGATTTTTTCAGATTTTTTTTCCGATTTTTTCAGATTTTTTTTCCGATTTTTTTTCCGATTTTTTCCGATTTTTTCCGATTTTTTCCGAATTTTTTTTTCCGATTTTTTTCCCGATTTTTTCCGATTTTTTTCCAATTTTTCCCGATTTTCTCCGATTTTTCCCGATTTTCTCCGATTTTTTTCCCGATTTTTTCCCGATTTTTTCCGATTTTTTTTCCGATTTTTTCCCGATTTTTTCCGATTTTTTTTCCGAATTTTTTTTCAGATTTTCTTCCGATTTTCTCCGATTTTTTTCCGATTTTTCCCGATTTTCTCCGATTTTTTTCCCGATTTTCTCCGATTTTTTTCCCGATTTTTTTCCGATTTTTCCCGATTTTCTCCGATTTTTTTCCCGATTTTTTCCCGATTTTTTTCCGATTTTTCCCGATTTTTTCCCGATTTTTTTTCCGATTTTTTCCCGATTTTTTCCGATTTTTTTTCCGATTTTTTCCGATTTTTTCCGAATTTTTTCCCGATTTTTTTCCGATTTTTCCCGATTTTCTCCGATTTTTTTCCGATTTTTTCCCGATTTTTTTCCGATTTTTCCCGATTTTTTCCCGATTTTTTTTCCGATTTTTTCCCGATTTTTTCCGATTTTTTTTCCGATTTTTTCCGATTTTTTCCGAATTTTTTTCCGATTTTCTGAGATTTTTTTCCCGATTTTTTTCCCGATTTTTTTCAGATTTTTCCCGATTTTCTCCGATTTTTTTCCCGATTTTTTTCCCGATTTTTTCCGATTTTTTTTCCGATTTTTTCCGATTTTTTCCGATTTTTTTTCCGATTTTTTCCGATTTTTTTTCCGATTTTTTCCGATTTTTTCCGAATTTTTTTTCTGATTTTTCCCGATTTTTTCCGATTTTTTTTCCGATTTTTTCCGATTTTTTCCGAATTTTTTTCCGATTTTCTGAGATTTTTTTTCCCGATTTTTTTCCCGATTTTTTCCGATTTTTTTTCCGATTTTTTCAGATTTTTTTTTCCGATTTTTCCCGAATTTTTCCGAATTTTTTTTCAGATTTTCTTCCGATTTTCTCCGATTTTTTTCCGATTTTTCCCGATTTTCTCCGATTTTTTTCCCGATTTTATCCGATTTTTTTCCCGATTTTTTTCCGATTTTTCCCGATTTTTTCCCGATTTTTTCCCGATTTTTCCCGATTTTCTCCGATTTTTTTCCGATTTTTTCCCGATTTTTTCCGATTTTTTTTCCGATTTTTCCCGAATTTTTCCGAATTTTTTTTCAGATTTTCTTCCGATTTTCTCCGATTTTTTTCCGATTTTTCCCGATTTTCTCCGATTTTTTTCCCGATTTTTTTCCGATTTTTCCCGATTTTCTCCGATTTTTTTCCCGATTTTTTCCCGATTTTTTTCCGATTTTTCCCGATTTTTTCCCGATTTTCTCCGATTTTTTTCCGATTTTTTCCCGATTTTTTCCGATTTTTTTTCCGATTTTTTCCGATTTTTTCCGAATTTTTTTCCGATTTTCTGAGATTATTTTCCCGATTTTTTTCCGATTTTTCCCGATTTTCTCCGATTTTTTTCCCGATTTTTTTCCGATTTTTCCCGATTTTCTCCGATTTTTTTCCCGATTTTTTCCCGATTTTTTCCGTTTTTTTTTCCGATTTTTTCCGATTTTTTCCCGATTTTTTCCGAATTTCTGAGATTTTTTTCCCGATTTTTTTCCGATTTTTCCCGATTTTCTCCGATTTTTTTCCCGATTTTTTCCCGATTTTTTTTCAGATTTTTTTCCGATTTTCTCCGATTTTTTCCCCGATTTTTTTCGATTTTTTTCCGATTTTTCCCGATTTTCTCCGATTTTTTTCCCGATTTTTTCACGATTTTTTCCGATTTTTTTCCGATTTTTTCCGATTTTTTTTCCGATTTTTCCCGAATTTTTCCGAATTTTTTTTCCGATTTTTTGAGATTTTTTTCCCGATTTTTTTCCGATTTTTCCCGATTTTCTCCGATTTTTTTCCCGATTTTTTCCGATTTTTTCCGATTTTTTTTTCCGATTTTTTCCCGATTTTTTTCCGATTTTTCCCGATTTTCTCCGATTTTTTCCCGATTTTTTCCGATTTTTTTTCCGATTTTTTACGATTTTTTTTCCGATTTTTTTTCCGATTTTTTCCGATTTTTTTTCCGATTTTTCCCGAATTTTTCCGAATTTTTTTTCAGATTTTGTCCGATTTTTTCCGATTTTTTTTCCCGATTTTCTCCGATTTTTTCCCGATTTTTTTCCGATTTTTCCCGATTTTCTCCGATTTTTTTCCCGATTTTTTCACGATTTTTTCCGATTTTTTTCCGATTTTTTCCGATTTTTTTTCCGATTTTTCCCGAATTTTTCCGATTTTTTTTTCCGATTTTTTTGAGATTTTTTTCCCGATTTTTTTCCGATTTTTCCCGATTTTCTCCGATTTTTTTCCCGATTTTTTCCGATTTTTTCCGATTTTTTTTTCCGATTTTTTCCCGATTTTTTTCCGATTTTTCCCGATTTTCTCCGATTTTTTCCCGATTTTTTCCGATTTTTTTTCCGATTTTTTACGATTTTTTTTCCGATTTTTTTTCCGATTTTTTCCGATTTTTTTTCCGATTTTTCCCGAATTTTTCCGAATTTTTTTTCAGATTTTGTCCGATTTTTTCCGATTTTTTTTCCCGATTTTCTCCGATTTTTTTCCCGATTTTCTCCGATTTTTTCCCGATTTTTTCCGATTTTTTTTCCGATTTTTTCCGATTTTTTTTCCGATTTTTTTTCCGATTTTTTCCGATTTTTTTTCCGATTTTTCCCGAATTTTTCCGAATTTTTTTTCAGATTTTGTCCGATTTTTTCCGATTTTTTTTCCCGATTTTCTCCGATTTTTTTCCCGATTTTTTTCCGATTTTTTCCCGATTTTTTCCGATTTTTTTCCCGATTTTTTCCGATTTTCTCCGATTTTTTTCCCGATTTTTCCCGATTTTCTCCGATTTTTTTCCGATTTTTTCCCGATTTTTTCCGATTTTTTTTCCGATTTTTTCCGAATTTTTTTCCAATTTTCTGAGATTTTTTTCCCGATTTTTTTCCGATTTTTCCCGATTTTCTCCGATTTTTTTCCGATTTTTTCCGATTTTCTCCGATTTTTTTTCCGATTTTTTCCCGATTTTTTCCGATTTTTTTTCCGATTTTTTCCGATTTTTTCCGAATTTTTTTCCGATTTTCTGAGATTTTTTTCCCGATTTTTTTCCCGATTTTTTTCAGATTTTTCCCGATTTTCTCCGATTTTTTTCCCGATTTTTTTCCCGATTTTTTTCCCGATTTTTTCCGATTTTTTTTCCGATTTTTTCAGATTTTTTTTTCCGATTTTTCCCGAATTTTTCCGAATTTTTTTTCAGATTTTCTTCCGATTTTCTCCGATTTTTTTCCGATTTTTCCCGATTTTCTCCGATTTTTTTCCCGATTTTTTTCCGATTTTTCCCGATTTTCTCCGATTTTTTTCCCGATTTTTTCCCGATTTTTTTCCGATTTTTCCCGATTTTTTCCCGATTTTCTCCGATTTTTTCCGATTTTTTTCGATTTTTTTCCGATTTTTCCCGATTTTCTCCGATTTTTTTCCCGATTTTTTCACGATTTTTTCCGATTTTTTTCCGATTTTTTCCGATTTTTTTTCCGATTTTTCCCGAATTTTTCCGAATTTTTTTTCCGATTTTTTGAGATTTTTTTCCCGATTTTTTTCCGATTTTTCCCGATTTTCTCCGATTTTTTTCCCGATTTTTTCCGATTTTTTCCGAATTTTTTTTCCGATATTCTCCGATTTTTTTCCCGATTTTTTCCGATTTTTTCCGATTTTTTCCGATTTTTTTTTCCGATTTTTTCCCGATTTTTTTCCGATTTTTTCCGATTTTCTCCGATTTTTTCCCGATTTTTTCCGATTTTTTTTCCGATTTTTTCCGATTTTTTTCCGATTTTTTTTCCGATTTTTTCCGATTTTTTTTCCGATTTTTCCCGAATTTTTCCGAATTTTTTTTCAGATTTTGTCCGATTTTTTCCGATTTTTTTTCCCGATTTTCTCCGATTTTTTTCCCGATTTTTTTCCGATTTTTTTCCCGATTTTTTCCCGATTTTCTCCGATTTTTTTCCCGATTTTTTTCCGATTTTTTCCCGATTTTTTCCGATTTTTTTCCCGATTTTTTCCGATTTTCTCCGATTTTTTTCCCGATTTTTCCCGATTTTTTCCGATTTTTTTCCGATTTTTTCCCGATTTTTTCCGATTTTTTTTCCGATTTTTTCCGAATTTTTTTCCAATTTTCTGAGATTTTTTTCCCGATTTTTTTCCGATTTTTCCCGATTTTCTCCGATTTTTTTCCGATTTTTTCCGATTTTCTCCGATTTTTTTTCCGATTTTTTCCCGATTTTTTCCGATTTTTTTTCCGATTTTTTCCGATTTTTTCCGAATTTTTTTCCGATTTTCTGAGATTTTTTTCCCGATTTTTTTCCCGATTTTTTTCAGATTTTTCCCGATTTTCTCCGATTTTTTTCCCGATTTTTTTCCCGATTTTTTTCCCGATTTTTTCCGATTTTTTTTCCGATTTTTTCCGATTTTTTTTTCCGATTTTTCCCGAATTTTTCCGAATTTTTTTTCAGATTTTCTTCCGATTTTCTCCGATTTTTTTCCGATTTTTCCCGATTTTCTCCGATTTTTTTCCCGATTTTCTCCGATTTTTTTCCCGATTTTTTTCCGATTTTTCCCGATTTTTTCCCGATTTTTTCCGATTTTTTTTCCGATTTTTTCCGATTTTTTTCCCGATTTTTTTCCGATTTTTTCCCGATTTTTTCCGATTTTTTTTCCGATTTTTTCCGATTTTTTCCGAATTTTTTTTCCGATTTTCT
Source organism: Oncorhynchus clarkii lewisi (assembly GCF_045791955.1). Taxonomy (NCBI): domain Eukaryota; kingdom Metazoa; phylum Chordata; class Actinopteri; order Salmoniformes; family Salmonidae; genus Oncorhynchus; species Oncorhynchus clarkii. The sequence goes on along the minus strand of NW_027258120.1, from coordinate 64,576 downwards.
GAGATTTTTTTCCCGATTTTTTTCCGATTTTTCCCGATTTTCTCCGATTTTTTTCCCGATTTTTTTCCGATTTTTCCCGATTTTCTCCGATTTTTTTCCCGATTTTTTCCCGATTTTTCCCGATTTTTTCCCGATTTTTTCCGATTTTTTTTCCGATTTTCTCCGATTTTTTTCCGATTTTTTCCCGATTTTTTCCGATTTTTTTTCCGATTTTTTCCGATTTTTTCCGATTTTTTTCCGATTTTCTGAGATTTTTTTCCCGATTTTTTTCCGATTTTTCCCGATTTTCTCCGATTTTTTTCCCGATTTTTTTCCGATTTTTCCCGATTTTCTCCGATTTTTTTCCCGATTTTTTCCGTTTTTTTTTCCGATTTTTTCCGATTTTTTCCCGATTTTTTCCGAATTTCTGAGATTTTTTTCCCGATTTTTTTCCGATTTTTCCCGATTTTCTCCGATTTTTTTCCCGATTTTTTCCCGATTTTTTTTCAGATTTTTTTCCGATTTTCTCCGATTTTTTTCCCGATTTTTTTCGATTTTTTTCCGATTTTTCCCGATTTTCTCCGATTTTTTTCCCGATTTTTTCCCGATTTTTTTCCGATTTTTTTTCCGATTTTTTCCGATTTTTTTTCCGATTTTTCCCGAATTTTTCCGAATTTTTTTTCAGATTTTGTCCGATTTTTTCCGAATTTTTTTCCGATTTTTCCCGAATTTTTCCGAATTTTTTTTCCGATTTTTTGAGATTTTTTTCCCGATTTTTTTCCGATTTTTCCCGATTTTCTCCGATTTTTTTCCCGATTTTTCCGATTTTTTCCGAATTTTTTTTCCGATATTCTCCGATTTTTTTCCCGATTTTTCCCGATTTTCTCCGATTTTTTTCCCGATTTTTTCCCGATTTTTTCCGATTTTTTTTCCGATTTTTTCCGATTTTTTCCGATTTTTTTTTCCGATTTTCTCCGATTTTTTTCCCGATTTTTTTCCGATTTTTCCCGATTTTCTCCGATTTTTTCCCGATTTTTTCCGATTTTCTCCGATTTTTTTCCCGATTTTTTCCGATTTTTTCCGAATTTTTTTTCCGATATTCTCCGATTTTTTTCCCGATTTTTCCCGATTTTCTCCGATTTTTTTCCCGATTTTTTCCGATTTTTTTCCCGATTTTTTCCGATTTTTTTTCCGATTTTTTCCGATTTTTTTTCCGATTTTTTTTCCGATTTTTTCCGATTTTTTTTCCGATTTTTCCAGAATTTTTCCGAATTTTTTTTCAGATTTTGTCCGATTTTTTCCGATTTTTTTTCCCGATTTTCTCCGATTTTTTTCCCGATTTTTTTCCGATTTTTTTCCCGATTTTTTCCCGATTTTTTCCGATTTTTTTCCAGATTTTTTTCCGATTTTTTCCCGATTTTTTCCGATTTTTTTCCCGATTTTTCCCGATTTTCTCCGATTTTTTTCCCGATTTTTTTCCGATTTTTCCCGATTTTCTCCGATTTTTTTCCGATTTTTTCCCGATTTTTTCCGAATTTTTCCCGATTTTCTCCGATTTTTTTCCCGATTTTTTCCCGATTTTTTCCGATTTTTTTTCCGATTTTTTCCGATTTTTTCCGATTTTCTCCGATTTTTTTCCCGATTTTTTTCCGATTTTTCCCGATTTTCTCCGATTTTTTCCCGATTTTTTCCGATTTTTTTTCCGATTTTTTCCGATTTTTTTTCCGATTTTTTTTCCGATTTTTTCCGATTTTTTTTCCGATTTTTCCCGAATTTTTCCGAATTTTTTTTCAGATTTTGTCCGATTTTTTCCGATTTTTTTTCCCGATTTTCTCCGATTTTTTTCCCGATTTTTTTCCGATTTTTTTCCCGATTTTTTCCCGATTTTTTCCGATTTTTTTCCCGATTTTTTTCCGATTTTTTCCCGATTTTCTCCGATTTTTTTCCGATTTTTCCCGATTTTCTCCGATTTTTTTCCAGATTTTCTCCGATTTTTTTCCCGATTTTTTTCCGATTTTTCCCGATTTTCTCCGATTTTTTTCCGATTTTTTCCGATTTTTTTCCCGATTTTTCCCGATTTTCTCCGATTTTTTTCCCGATTTTTTTCCCGATTTTTCCCGATTTTCTCCGATTTTTTTCCCGATTTTCTCCGATTTTTTTTCCGATTTTTTTCCCGATTTTTCCCGATTTTCTCCGATTTTTTCCGATTTTTTTTCCGATTTTTTCCAATTTTTTTCCCGATTTTTCCCGATTTTCTCCGATTTTTTTCCCGATTTTTTTCCGATTTTTCCCGATTTTCTCCGATTTTTTTCCGATTTTTTCCGATTTTTTTCCCGATTTTTCCCGATTTTCTCCGATTTTTTCCGATTTTTTTTCCGATTTTTTCCAATTTTTTTCCCGATTTTTCCCGATTTTCTCCGATTTTTTTCCCGATTTTTTTCCGATTTTCTGAGATTTTTTTCCCGATTTTTTTCCGATTTTTCCCGATTTTCTCCGATTTTTTTCCCGATTTTTTCCCGATTTTTCCCGATTTTCTCCGATTTTTTTCCCGATTTTTTTCCGATTTTTTCCCGATTTTTTCCGATTTTTTTTCCGATTTTTTCCGATTTTTTCCGAATTTTTTTTCCGATTTTTTTAGATCTTTTTCCCGATTTTTTTCCCGATTTTTTTCAGATTTTTCCCGATTTTCTCCGATTTTTTTCCCGATTTTTTTCCGATTTTTCCCGATTTTTTTTTCTCCGATTTTTTTCCCGATTTTCTCCGATTTTTTTCCCGATTTTTTTCCGATTTTTCCCGATTTTTTCCAATTTTTTTCCCGATTTTTCCCGATTTTCTCCGATTTTTTTCCCGATTTTTTTCCGATTTTCTGAGATTTTTTTCCCGATTTTTTTCCCGATTTTCTCCGATTTTTTTCCCGATTTTTTTCCGATTTTTCCCGATTTTTTCCGATTTTTTTCCCGATTTTTTCCCGATTTTTTCCGATTTTTTTTCCGATTTTTTCCGATTTTTTTCCCGATTTTTCCCGATTTTCTCCGATTTTTTTCCCGATTTTTTTCCGATTTTTTCCCGATTTTCTCCGATTTTTTTCCCGATTTTTTTCCGATTTTTTCCCGATTTTCTCCGATTTTTTTCCCGATTTTTTTCCGATTTTTTTCCGATTTTTCCCGATTTTCTCCGATTTTTTTCCCGATTTTTTTCCCGATTTTTTCCGATTTTTCCCGATTTTCTCCGATTTTTTTCCCGATTTTTTCCCGATTTTTTCCGATTTTTTTTCCGATTTTTCCCGATTTTTTCCGAATTTTTTTTCCGATTTTTTTCCCGATTTTTTTCCGATTTTTCCCGATTTTTCCCGATTTTCTCCGATTTTTTTCCCGATTTTTTTCCCGATTTTTTCCGATTTTTCCCGATTTTCTCCGATTTTTTTCCCGATTTTTTTCCCGATTTTTTCCGATTTTTCCCGATTTTTTCCGATTTTTTTTCCGATTTTTCCCGATTTTTTTCGAATTTTTTCCCGATTTTCTCCGATTTTTTTCCCGATTTTTTTCCGATTTTTCCCGATTTTCTCCGATTTTTTTCCGATTTTTTCCGATTTTTTTCCCGATTTTTCCCGATTTTCTCCGATTTTTTTCCCGATTTTTTTCCGATTTTTCCCGATTTTTTCTCCGATTTTTTTCCCGATTTTTTCCCGATTTTTTCCGATTTTCTCCGATTTTTCTCCCGATTTTTTTCCGATTTTCTGAGATTTTTTTCCCGATTTTTTTCCCGATTTTCTCCGATTTTTTTCCCGATTTTTTTCCGATTTTTCCCGATTTTCTCCGATTTTTTTCCCGATTTTTTCCCGATTTTTCCCGATTTTCTCCGATTTTTTTCCCGATTTTTTTCCGATTTTCTGAGATTTTTTTCCCGATTTTTTTCCCGATTTTCTCCGATTTTTTTCCCGATTTTTTTCCGATTTTTCCCGATTTTCTCCGATTTTTTTCCCGATTTTTTCCCGATTTTTTCCGATTTTTTTTCCGATTTTTTCCGATTTTTTTCCGATTTTTCCCGATTTTCTCCGATTTTTTTCCCGATTTTTTTCCGATTTTTTCCCGATTTTTTCCGATTTTTTTCCCGATTTTTTTCCGATTTTTCCCGATTTTTCCCGATTTTCTCCGATTTTTTTCCCGATTTTTTTCCCGATTTTTTCCGATTTTTCCCGATTTTCTCCGATTTTTTTCCCGATTTTTTCCCGATTTTTTCCGATTTTTTTTCCGATTTTTCCCGATTTTTTCCGATTTTTCCCGATTTTCTCCGATTTTTTTCCGATTTTTTCCGATTTTTTTCCCGATTTTTCCCGATTTTCTCCGATTTTTTTCCCGATTTTTTTCCGATTTTTCCCGATTTTTTCTCCGATTTTTTTCCCGATTTTTTCCCGATTTTTTCCGATTTTCTCCGATTTTTCTCCCGATTTTTTTCCCGATTTTTTTCAGATTTTTCCCGATTTTCTCCGATTTTTTTCCCGATTTTTTTCCGATTTTTCCCGATTTTTCCCGATTTTCTCCGATTTTTTTCCCGATTTTTTTCCCGATTTTTCCCGATTTTTCCCGATTTTCTCCGATTTTTTTCCCGATTTTTTTCCCGATTTTTTCCGATTTTTCCCGATTTTTTCCGATTTTTTTTCCGATTTTTCCCGATTTTTTTCGAATTTTTTCCCGATTTTCTCCGATTTTTTTCCCGATTTTTTTCCGATTTTTCCCGATTTTCTCCGATTTTTTTCCGATTTTTTCCGATTTTTTTCCCGATTTTTCCCGATTTTCTCCGATTTTTTTCCCGATTTTTTTCCGATTTTTCCCGATTTTTTCTCCGATTTTTTTACCGATTTTTTCCCGATTTTTTCCGATTTTTTCCGATTTTTCTCCGATTTTTTTCCCGATTTTTTTCCGATTTTTTCCGATTTTCTCCGATTTTTTTCCCGATTTTTTTCCGATTTTTTCCGATTTTTTTCCGATTTTCTCCGATTTTTTTCCCGATTTTTTTCCGATTTTTTCCCGATTTTTCCCGATTTTTTTCTCCGATTTTTTTCCCGATTTTTTTCCGATTTTTTCCGATTTTTTTCCGATTTTTTTTCCGATTTTTTCCGATTTTTTCCGAATTTTTTTTCCGATTTTCTGAGATCTTTTTCCCGATTTTTTTCCCGATTTTTTTCAGATTTTTCCCGATTTTCTATGATTTTTTTCCCGATTTTTTTCCGATTTTTCCCGATTTTTCCCGATTTTCTCCGATTTTTTCCCCGATTTTTTCCGATTTTTCCCGATTTTCTCCGATTTTTTTCCCGATTTTCTCCAATTTTTTTCCCGATTTTTTTCCGATTTTTCCCGATTTTCTCCGATTTTTTTCCGATTTTTTCCGATTTTTTTCCCGATTTTTCCCGATTTTCTCCGATTTTTTTCCCGATTTTTTTCCCGATTTTTCCCGATTTTCTCCGATTTTTTTCCCGATTTTCTCCGATTTTTTTCCCGATTTTCTCCGATTTTTTTTCCGATTTTTTTCCCGATTTTTCCCGATTTTCTCCGATTTTTTCCGATTTTTTTTCCGATTTTTTCCAATTTTTTTCCCGATTTTTCCCGATTTTCTCCGATTTTTTTCCCGATTTTTTTCCGATTTTCTGAGATTTTTTTCCCGATTTTTTTCCCGATTTTCTCCGATTTTTTTCCCGATTTTTTTCCGATTTTTCCCGATTTTCTCCGATTTTTTTCCCGATTTTTTCCCGATTTTTTCCGATTTTTTTTCCGATTTTTTCCGATTTTTTTCCCGATTTTTCCCGATTTTCTCCGATTTTTTTCCCGATTTTTTTCCGATTTTTTCCCGATTTTTTCCGATTTTTTTTCCGATTTTTTCCGATTTTTTCCGAATTTTTTTTCCGATTTTCTGAGATTTTTTTCCCGATTTTTTTCCGATTTTTTTCAGATTTTTCCCGATTTTCTCCGATTTTTTTCCCGATTTTTTTCCGATTTTTCCCGATTTTTCCCGATTTTTTTCGAATTTTTTCCCGATTTTCTCCGATTTTTTTCCCGATTTTTTTCCGATTTTTCCCGATTTTCTCCGATTTTTTTCCGATTTTTTCCGATTTTTTTCCCGATTTTTCCCGATTTTCTCCGATTTTTTTCCCGATTTTTTTCCGATTTTTCCCGATTTTTTCTCCGATTTTTTTACCGATTTTTTCCCGATTTTTTCCGATTTTCTCCGATTTTTCTCCCGATTTTTTTCCCGATTTTTTTCAGATTTTTCCCGATTTTCTCCGATTTTTTTCCCGATTTTTTTCCAATTTTTCCCGATTTTTCCCGATTTTCTCCGATTTTTTTCCCGATTTTTTTCCCGATTTTTTCCGATTTTTCCCGATTTTCTCCGATTTTTTTCCCGATTTTTTTCAGATTTTTTCCCGATTTTTTCCGATTTTTTTTCCGATTTTTTCCGATTTTTTCCGAATTTTTTTTCCGATTTTTTCCGATTTTTTTCCCGATTTTTTTCCCGATTTTTTTCCGATTTTTCCCGATTTTCTTGATTTTTTTCCCGATTTTTTTCCGATTTTTCCCGATTTTTCCCGATTTTCTCCGATTTTTTCCGATTTTCTCCGATTTTTTCCGATTTTTCCCGATTTTCTCCGATTTTTTTCCCGATTTTCTCCGATTTTTTTCCCGATTTTTTTCCGATTTTTCCCGATTTTCTCCGATTTTTTTCCGATTTTTTCCGATTTTTTTCCCGATTTTTCCCGATTTTCTCCGATTTTTTTCCCGATTTTTTTCCCGATTTTTCCCGATTTTCTCCGATTTTTTTCCCGATTTTCTCCGATTTTTTTCCCGATTTTCTCCGATTTTTTTTCCGATTTTTTTCCCGATTTTTCCCGATTTTCTCCGATTTTTTCCGATTTTTTTTCCGATTTTTTCCAATTTTTTTCCCGATTTTTCCCGATTTTCTCCGATTTTTTTCCCGATTTTTTTCCGATTTTTTCCGATTTTTTTTCCGATGAGATTTTTTTCCCGATTTTTTCCGATTTTTCCCGATTTTCTCCGATTTTTTTCCCGATTTTTTTCCCGATTTTTTCCGATTTTTCCCGATTTTCTCCGATTTTTTTCCCGATTTTTTTCCCGATTTTTTCCCGATTTTTCCCGATTTTCTCCGATTTTTTTCCCGATTTTTTTCCGATTTTTTCCCGATTTTTTCCGATTTTTTTTCCGATTTTTTCCGATTTTTTCCGAATTTTTTTTCCGATTTTCTGAGATCTTTTTCCCGATTTTTTTCCCGATTTTTTTCAGATTTTTCCCGATTTTCTATGATTTTTTTCCCGATTTTTTTCCGATTTTTCCCGATTTTTCCCGATTTTCTCCGATTTTTTCCCCGATTTTTTCCGATTTTTCCCGATTTTCTCCGATTTTTTTCCCGATTTTCTCCGATTTTTTTCCCGATTTTTTTCCGATTTTTCCCGATTTTCTCCGATTTTTTTCCGATTTTTTCCGATTTTTTTCCCGATTTTTCCCGATTTTCTCCGATTTTTTTCCCGATTTTTTTCCCGATTTTTCCCGATTTTCTCCGATTTTTTTCCCGATTTTCTCCGATTTTTTTCCCGATTTTCTCCGATTTTTTTTCCGATTTTTTTCCCGATTTTTCCCGATTTTCTCCGATTTTTTCCGATTTTTTTTCCGATTTTTTCCAATTTTTTTCCCGATTTTTCCCGATTTTCTCCGATTTTTTTCCCGATTTTTTTCCGATTTTCTGAGATTTTTTTCCCGATTTTTTTCCGATTTTCTCCGATTTTTTTCCCGATTTTTTTCCGATTTTTCCCGATTTTCTCCGATTTTTTTCCCGATTTTTTCCCGATTTTTTCCGATTTTTTTTCCGATTTTTTCCGATTTTTTTCCCGATTTTTTTCCGATTTTTTCCGATTTTTTTCCCGATTTTTTTCCGATTTTTTCCCGATTTTTTCCGATTTTTTTTCCGATTTTTTCCGATTTTTTCCGAATTTTTTTTCCGATTTTCTGAGATTTTTTTCCCGATTTTTTTCCCGATTTTTTTCAGATTTTTCCCGATTTTCTCCGATTTTTTTCCCGATTTTTTTCCGACTTTTCCCGATTTTTCCCGATTTTTTTCGAATTTTTTCCCGATTTTCTCCGATTTTTTTCCCGATTTTTTTCCGATTTTTCCCGATTTTCTCCGATTTTTTTCCGATTTTTTCCGATTTTTTTCCCGATTTTTCCCGATTTTCTCCGATTTTTTTCCCGATTTTTTTCCGATTTTTCCCGATTTTTTCTCCGATTTTTTTACCGATTTTTTCCCGATTTTTTCCGATTTTCTCCGATTTTTCTCCCGATTTTTTTCCCGATTTTTTTCAGATTTTTCCCGATTTTCTCCGATTTTTTTCCCGATTTTTTTCCAATTTTTCCCGATTTTTCCCGATTTTCTCCGATTTTTTTCCCGATTTTTTTCCCGATTTTTTCCGATTTTTCCCGATTTTCTCCGATTTTTTTCCCGATTTTTTTCCGATTTTTTCCCGATTTTTTCCGATTTTTTTTCCGATTTTTTCCGATTTTTTCCGAATTTTTTTTCCGATTTTCTGAGATTTTTTTCCCGATTTTTTTCCCGATTTTTTTCAGATTTTTCCCGATTTTCTCCGATTTTTTTCCCGATTTTTTTCCGATTTTTCCCGATTTTTTCCCGATTTTCTCCGATTTTTTTCCCGATTTTTTCCGATTTTTCCGATTTTCTCCGATTTTTTTCCCGATTTTTCCGATTTTTTTCCCGATTTTTTTCCGATTTTTCCCGATTTTCTCCGATTTTTTTCCGATTTTTTCCGATTTTTTTCCCGATTTTTCCCGATTTTCTCCGATTTTTTTCCCGATTTTTTTCCCGATTTTTCCCGATTTTCTCCGATTTTTTTCCCGATTTTCTCCGATTTTTTTCCCGATTTTCTCCGATTTTTTTTCCGATTTTTTTCCCGATTTTTCCCGATTTTCTCCGATTTTTTCCGATTTTTTTTCCGATTTTTTCCAATTTTTTTCCCGATTTTTCCCGATTTTCTCCGATTTTTTTCCCGATTTTTTTCCGATTTTCTGAGATTTTTTTCCCGATTTTTTTCCCGATTTTCTCCGATTTTTTTCCCGATTTTTTTCCGATTTTTCCCGATTTTCTCCGATTTTTTTCCCGATTTTTTCCCGATTTTTTCCGATTTTTTTTCCGATTTTTTCCGATTTTTTTCCCGATTTTTCCCGATTTTCTCCGATTTTTTTCCCGATTTTTTTCCGATTTTTTCCCGATTTTTTCCGATTTTTTTTCCGATTTTTTCCGATTTTTTCCGAATTTTTTTTCCGATTTTCTGAGATTTTTTTCCCGATTTTTTTCCCGATTTTTTTCAGATTTTTCCCGATTTTCTCCGATTTTTTTCCCGATTTTTTTCCGATTTTTCCCGATTTTTCCCGATTTTCTCCGATTTTTTTCCCGATTTTTTTCCCGATTTTTTCCGATTTTTCCCGATTTTCTCCGATTTTTTTCCCGATTTTTTCCCGATTTTTTCCGATTTTTTTTCCGATTTTTCCCGATTTTTTCCGAATTTTTTCCCGATTTTCTCCGATTTTTTCCCGATTTTTTCCGATTTTTCCCGATTTTCTCCGATTTTTTTCCCGATTTTTTTCCGATTTTTTCCGATTTTTCCGATTTTTTCCGATTTTTTTTCCGATTTTTCCCGATTTTTTTCGAATTTTTTCCCGATTTTCTCCGATTTTTTTCCCGATTTTTTTCCGATTTTTCCCGATTTTCTCCGATTTTTTTCCGATTTTTTCCGATTTTTTTCCCGATTTTTCCCGATTTTCTCCGATTTTTTTCCCGATTTTTTTCCGATTTTTCCCGATTTTTTCTCCGATTTTTTTCCCGATTTTTTCCCCGATTTTTTCCGATTTTTCCCGATTTTTTCCGATTTTTTTTCCGATTTTTTCCGATTTTTTTTCCGATTTTTCCCGATTTTCTCCGATTTTTTTCCCGATTTTTTTCCGATTTTTCCCGATTTTTCTCCGATTTTTTTCCCGATTTTTTCCCGATTTTTTCCGATTTTCTCCGATTTTTTTCCCGATTTTTTTCCGATTTTTCCCGATTTTTCCCGATTTTCTCCGATTTTTTTCCGATTTTTTTCCCGATTTTTTCCGATTTTTCCCGATTTTCTCCGATTTTTTTCCCGATTTTTTTCCCGATTTTTTCCGATTTTTCCCGATTTTTTCCGATTTTTTCCGATTTTTTCCGATTTTTTTTCCGATTTTTCCCGAATTTTTCCGAATTTTTTTTCCGATTTACTCCGATTTTTTTCCAGATTTTTTTCCGATTTTTCCCGATTTTCTCCGATTTTTTTCCCGATTTTTCCCGATTTTCTCCGATTTTTTTCCCGATTTTTTCCGATTTTTCCCGATTTTTTCCGATTTTTTTCCCGATTTTTTCCCGATTTTTTCCGAATTTTTCCCGATTTTCTCCGATTTTTTTCCCGATTTTTTCCCGATTTTTTCCGATTTTTTTTCCGATTTTTTCCGATTTTTTTCCGATTTTCTCCGATTTTTTTCCCGATTTTTTCCCGATTTTTTCCGATTTTTTCCGATTTTTTCCGATTTTTTTTCCGATTTTCCCCGAATTTTTCCGAATTTTTTTTCAGATTTTTTTCCGATTTTCTCCGATTTTTTTCCGATTTTTCCCGATTTTCTCCGATTTTTTCCCGATTTTCTCCGATTTTTTTCCCGATTTTTTTCCGATTTTTCCCGATTTTCTCCGATTTTTTTCCGATTTTTTCCGATTTTTTTCCCGATTTTCTCCGATTTTTTTCCCGATTTTTTCCGATTTTCTTTCCGATTTTTTCTGATTTTTTTCCCGATTTTTCCCGATTTTCTCCGATTTTTTTCCCGATTTTCTCCGATTTTTTTCCCGATTTTCTCCGATTTTTTTCCGATTTTTTTCCCGATTTTTCCCGATTTTCTCCGATTTTTTCCGATTTTTTTTCCGATTTTTTCCAATTTTTTTCCCGATTTTTCCCGATTTTCTCCGATTTTTTTCCCGATTTTTTTCCGATTTTTTTTCCGATTTTCTCCGATTTTTTTCCCGATTTTTTTCCCGATTTTTTTCAGATTTTTCCCGATTTTCTCCGATTTTTTTCCCGATTTTTTTCCGATTTTTCCCGATTTTTCCCGATTTTCTCCGATTTTTTTCCCGATTTTTTTCCCGATTTTTTCCGATTTTTCCCGATTTTCTCCGATTTTTTTCCGATTTTTCCCGATTTTTCCCGATTTTCTCCGATTTTTTTCCCGATTTTTTTCCCGATTTTTTTCCGATTTTTCCCGATTTTCTCGGATTTTTTTCCCGATTTTTTCCCGATTTTTCCCGATTTTCTCCGATTTTTTTTCCGATATTTTCCGATTTTTTCCCGATTTTTCCCGATTTTCTCCGATTTTTTTCCCGATTTTTTCCCGATTTTTTTTCAGATTTTTTTCCCGATTTTTTCCGATTTTTTTTCCGATTTTTCCCGATTTTCTCCGATTTTTTTCCCGATTTTTTCCCGATTTTTTCCGATTTTTTCCGAATTTTTTTTCCGATTTTCTGAGATTTTTTTCCCGGTTTTTTTCCGATTTTTCCCGATTTTCTCCGATTTTTTTCCCGATTTTTTTCCGATTTTTCCCGATTTTCTCCGATTTTTTCCCGATTTTTTTCCGATTTTTTCCCGATTTTTTCCGATTTTTTTTCCGATTTTTTCCGATTTTTTTCCCGATTTTTTTCCCGATTTTCTCCGATTTTTTTCCCGATTTTTTTCAGATTTTTTCCCGATTTTTTCCGATTTTTTTTCCGATTTTTTCCGATTTTTTCCGAATTTTTTTTCCGATTTTCTGAGATTTTTTTCCCGATTTTTTTCAGATTTTTCCCGATTTTCTCCGATTTTTTTCCCGATTTTTTTCCGATTTTTCCCGATTTTTCCCGATTTTCTCCGATTTTTTTCCCGATTTGTTCCGATTTTTCCCGATTTTCTCCGATTTTTTTCCCGATTTTTTTCCGATTTTTTCCCGATTATTTCCGATTTTTTTCCCGATTTTTTCCGATTTTTTTTCCGATTTTTCCCGATTTTCTCCGATTTTTTTCCCGATTTTTTCCCGATTTTTTCCGATTTTTTCCGAATTTTTTTTCCGATTTTCTGAGATTTTTTTCCCGGTTTTTTTCCGATTTTTCCCGATTTTCTCCGATTTTTTTCCCGATTTTTTCCGATTTTCTTTCCGATTTTTTCTGATTTTTTTCCCGATTTTTCCCGATTTTCTCCGATTTTTTTCCCGATTTTCTCCGATTTTTTTCCCGATTTTCTCCGATTTTTTTCCGATTTTTTTCCCGATTTTTCCCGATTTTCTCCGATTTTTTCCGATTTTTTTTCCGATTTTTTCCAATTTTTTTCCCGATTTTTCCCGATTTTCTCCGATTTTTTTCCCGATTTTTTTCCGATTTTCTGAGATTTTTTTCCCGATTTTTTTCCCGATTTTTTTCAGATTTTTCCCGATTTTCTCCGATTTTTTTCCCGATTTTTTTCCGATTTTTCCCGATTTTTCCCGATTTTCTCCGATTTTTTTCCCGATTTTTTTCCCGATTTTTTCCGATTTTTCCCGATTTTCTCCGATTTTTTTCCGATTTTTTTCCCGATTTTTCCCGATTTTCTCCGATTTTTTTCCCGATTTTTTTCCCGATTTTTTTCCGATTTTTCCCGATTTTCTCCGATTTTTTTCCCGATTTTTTCCGATTTTTTCCCGATTTTTCCCGATTTTCTCCGATTTTTTTTCCGATATTTTCCGATTTTTTCCGATTTTTTTTTCCGATTTTTTCCGATTTTTTTCCCGATTTTTTCCCGATTTTTTTTCGATTTTTTTCCCGATTTTTTCCGATTTTTTTTCCGATTTTTCCCGATTTTCTCCGATTTTTTTCCCGATTTTTTCCGATTTTTTCCGATTTTTTCCGAATTTTTTTTCCGATTTTCTGAGATTTTTTTCCCGGTTTTTTTCCGATTTTTCCCGATTTTCTCCGATTTTTTTCCCGATTTTTTTCCGATTTTTCCCGATTTTCTCCGATTTTTTCCCGATTTTTTTCCGATTTTTTCCCGATTTTTTCCGATTTTTTTTCCGATTTTTTCCGATTTTTTTCCCGATTTTTTTCCCGATTTTCTCCGATTTTTTTCCCGATTTTTTTCAGATTTTTTCCCGATTTTTTCCGATTTTTTTTCCGATTTTTTCCGATTTTTTCCGAATTTTTTTTCCGATTTTCTGAGATTTTTTTCCCGATTTTTTTCAGATTTTTCCCGATTTTCTCCGATTTTTTTCCCGATTTTTTTCCGATTTTTCCCGATTTTTCCCGATTTTCTCCGATTTTTTTCCCGATTTTTTCCGATTTTTCCCGATTTTCTCCGATTTTTTTCCCGATTTTTTTCCGATTTTTTCCCGATTATTTCCGATTTTTTTCCCGATTTTTTCCGATTTTTTTTCCGATTTTTCCCGATTTTCTCCGATTTTTTTCCCGATTTTTTCCCGATTTTTTCCGATTTTTTCCGAATTTTTTTTCCGATTTTCTGAGATTTTTTTCCCGATTTTTTTCCGATTTTTCCCGATTTTCTCCGATTTTTTTCCCGATTTTTTTCCGATTTTTCCCGATTTTCTCCGATTTTTTCCCGATTTTTTCCGATTTTTTTCCCGATTTTTTCCGATTTTTTTTCCGATTTTTTCCGATTTTTTTCCCGATTTTTTTCCCGATTTTCTCCGATTTTTTTCCCGATTTTTTTCAGATTTTTTCCCGATTTTTTCCGATTTTTTTTCCGATTTTTTCCGATTTTTTCCGAATTTTTTTTCCGATTTTCTGAGATTTTTTTCCCGATTTTTTTCAGATTTTTCCCGATTTTCTCCGATTTTTTTCCCGATTTTTTTCCGATTTTTCCCGATTTTTTCCGATTTTTTTCCGATTTTTTCCGATTTTTTCCGATTTTTCCCGATTTTCTCCGATTTTTTTCCCGATTTTTTTCCGATTTTTTCCCGATTATTTCCGATTTTTTTTCCGATTTTTTCCGATTTTTTTTTCCGATTTTCTGAGATTTTTTTCCCGATTTTTTTCCCGATTTTTTCCGATTTTTTTCCCGATTTTTCCCGATTTTCTCCGATTTTTTTCCCGATTTTTTTCCGATTTTTCCCGATTTTCTCCGATTTTTTTCCCGATTTTTTCCGATTTTTTCCGATTTTTTCCCGATTTTTTCCGATTTTTTTTCCGATTTTTTCCGATTTTTTTCCCGATTTTTTTCCGATTTTTCCCGATTTTTTCTCCGATTTTTTTCCCGATTTTTTCCCGATTTTTTCCGATTTTCTCCGATTTTTCTCCCGATTTTTTTCCGATTTTTTCCGATTTTTTTCCCGATTTTTCCCGATTTTCTCCGATTTTTTTCCCGATTTTTTTCCGATTTTTCCCGATTTTTTCTCCGATTTTTTTCCCGATTTTTTCCCGATTTTTTCCGATTTTCTCCGATTTTTCTCCCGATTTTTTTCCCGATTTTTTTCAGATTTTTCCCGATTTTCTCCGATTTTTTTCCCGATTTTTTTCCGATTTTTCCCGATTTTTCCCGATTTTCTCCGATTTTTTTCCCGATTTTTCCCGATTTTCTCCGATTTTTCTCCCGATTTTTTTCCCGATTTTTTTCAGATTTTTCCCGATTTTCTCCGATTTTTTTCCCGATTTTTTTCCGATTTTTCCCGATTTTTCCCGATTTTCTCCGATTTTTTTCCCGATTTTTTTCCCGATTTTTTTCGAATTTTTTCCCGATTTTCTCCGATTTTTTTCCGATTTTTTCCGATTTTTTTCCCGATTTTTCCCGATTTTCTCCGATTTTTTTCCCGATTTTTTTCCCGATTTTTCCCGATTTTTCCCGATTTTCTCCGATTTTTTTCCCGATTTTTCCCGATTTTCTCCGATTTTTTTCCCGATTTTTTTCCCGATTTTTCCCGATTTTTCCCGATTTTCTCCGATTTTTTTCCCGATTTTTCCCGATTTTTCTCCCGATTTTTTTCCGATTTTTTCCGATTTTTTTCCCGATTTTTCCCGATTTTCTCCGATTTTTTTCCCGATTTTTTTCCGATTTTTCCCGATTTTTTCTCCGATTTTTTTCCCGATTTTTTCCCGATTTTTTCCGATTTTCTCCGATTTTTCTCCCGATTTTTTTCCCGATTTTTTTCAGATTTTTCCCGATTTTCTCCGATTTTTTTCCCGATTTTTTTCCGATTTTTCCCGATTTTTCCCGATTTTTTCTCCGATTTTTTTCCGATTTTTCCGATTTTCTCCGATTTTTTTCCCGATTTTTTTCCCGATTTTTTTCCGATTTTTCCCGATTTTCTCCGATTTTTTTCCCGATTTTTTTCCGATTTTTCCCGATTTTTCCCGATTTTCTCCGATTTTTTTCCCGATTTTTTTCCCGATTTTTTTCGAATTTTTTCCCGATTTTCTCCGATTTTTTTCCGATTTTTTCCGATTTTTTTCCCGATTTTTCCCGATTTTCTCCGATTTTTTTCCCGATTTTTTTCCCGATTTTTCCCGATTTTTCCCGATTTTCTCCGATTTTTTTCCCGATTTTTTTCCCGATTTTTTCCGATTTTTCCCGATTTTCTCCGATTTTTTTCCCGATTTTTTTCCCGATTTTTTCCGATTTTTTCCCGATTTTTTTCCGATTTTTCCCGATTTTTCCCGATTTTCTCCGATTTTTTTCCGATTTTTTTCCGATTTTTCCCGATTTTTCCCGATTTTCTCCGATTTTTTTCCCGATTTTTTTCCCGATTTTTTCCGATTTTTCCCGATTTTCTCCGATTTTTTTCCCGATTTTTTTCCCGATTTTTTCCGATTTTTCCCGATTTTTTCCGATTTTTTTTCCGATTTTTTCCGATTTTTTTTCCGATTTTTCCCGAATTTTTCCGATTTTTTTTCCGATTTTTTCCGATTTTTTCCGATTTTTTTTCCGATTTTCTCCGATTTTTTTCCGATTTTTCCCGATTTTTCCCGATTTTTTTCCGATTTTTCCCGATTTTCTCCGATTTTTTTCCCGATTTTTTTCCGATTTTTCCCGATTTTCTCCGATTTTTTTCCCGATTTTTTCCCGATTTTTTCCGATTTTTCCCGATTTTCTCCGATTTTTTTCCCGATTTTTTCCCGATTTTTTCCGATTTTTTTTCCGATTTTTTCCGATTTTTTTCCGATTTTCTCCGATTTTTTTCCCGATTTTTTCCCGATTTTTTCCGATTTTTTCCGATTTTTTCCGATTTTTTTTCCGATTTTTTCCGAATTTTTTTCCGAATTTTTTTTCCGATTTTTTTCCGATTTTCTCCGATTTTTTTCAGATTTTTCCCGATTTTCTCCGATTTTTTTCCCGATTTTCTCCGATTTTTTTTCCGATTTTTTTCCGATTTTTCCCGATTTTCTCCGATTTTTTTCCGATTTTTTCCGATTTTTTTCCCGATTTTCTCCGATTTTTTTCCCGATTTTTTCCGATTTTCTTTCCGATTTTTTCCGATTTTTTTTCCGATTTTTCCCGATTTTCTCCGATTTTTTTCCCGATTTTTTTCCGATTTTTCCCGATTTTTCTCCGATTTTTTTCCCGATTTTTTCCCGATTTTTTCCGATTTTCTCCGATTTTTTTCCCGATTTTTTTCCGATTTTTCCCGATTTTTCCCGATTTTCTCCGATTTTTTTCCCGATTTTTTTCCCGATTTTTTCCGATTTTTCCCGATTTTCTCCGATTTTTTTCCCGATTTTTTTCCCGATTTTTTCCGATTTTTCCCGATTTTTTCCGATTTTTTTTCCGATTTTTTCCGATTTTTTTTCCGATTTTTCCCGAATTTTTCCGAATTTTTTTTCCGATTTTTTCCGATTTTTTCCGATTTTTTTTCCGATTTTCTCCGATTTTTTTCCGATTTTTCCCGATTTTCTCCGATTTTTTTCCCGATTTTTCCCGATTTTCTCCGATTTTTTTCCCGATTTTTTCCCGATTTTTCCCGATTTTCTCCGATTTTTTTCCCGATTTTTTCCTGATTTTTTCCGAATTTTTCCCGATTTTCTCCGATTTTTTTCCCGATTTTTTCCCGATTTTTTCCGATTTTTTTTCCGATTTTTTCCGATTTTTTTTCCGATTTTCCCCGAATTTTTCCGAATTTTTTTTCCGATTTTTTTCCGATTTTCTCCGATTTTTTTCAGATTTTTCCCGATTTTCTCCGATTTTTTTCCCGATTTTCTCCGATTTTTTTTCCGATTTTTTTCCGATTTTTCCCGATTTTCTCCGATTTTTTTCCGATTTTTTCCGATTTTTTTCCCGATTTTCTCCGATTTTTTTCCCGATTTTTTCCGATTTTCTTTCCGATTTTTTCTGATTTTTTTCCCGATTTTTCCCGATTTTCTCCGATTTTTTTCCCGATTTTCTCCGATTTTTTTCCCGATTTTCTCCAATTTTTTTCCCGATTTTTCCCGATTTTCTCCGATTTTTTTCCCGATTTTTTTCCGATTTTTCCCGATTTTTCCCGATTTTCTCCGATTTTTTTCCGATTTTTCCCGATTTTTTCCCGATTTTTCCCGATTTTTTCCGATTTTTTTTCCGATTTTTCCCGATTTTCTCCGATTTTTTTCCGATTTTTTCCCGATTTTTTCCGAATTTTTTTTCCGATTTTTTCCGATTTTTTTTCCGATTTTTTCCGATTTTTTTCCGATTTTTCCCGATTTTCTCCGATTTTTTTTCCGATTTTTTCCGATTTTTTCCCGATTTTTTCCGATTTTTTTTCCGATTTTTTCCGATTTTTTCCGAATTTTTTTTCCGATTTTCTGAGATTTTTTTCCCGATTTTTTTCCCGATTTTTTTCAGATTTTTCCGATTTTCTCCGATTTTTTTCCCGATTTTTTTCCGATTTTTCCCAATTTTTCCCGATTTTCTCCGATTTTTTTCCGATTTTTTTCCCGATTTTTCCCGATTTTTTCCGATTTTTTTCCCGATTTTTTCCGATTTTTTCCCGATTTTTTCCGATTTTTTTCCGATTTTTTCCGATTTTTTTTCCGATTTTTTGAGATTTTTTTCCCGATTTTTTCCCGATTTTTTCCGATTTTTTTCCCGATTTTCCCGATTTTCTCCGATTTTTTTCCCGATTTTTTTCCGATTTTTCCCGATTTTCTCCGATTTTTTTCCGATTTTTCCCGATTTTCTCCGATTTTTTCCCGATTTTTTCCGATTTTTTTTCCGATTTTTTCCGATTTTTTTCCGATTTTTCCCGATTTTTTCCCGATTTTTTCCGATTTTTTTCCGATTTTTCCCGATTTTCTCCGATTTTTTCCCGATTTTTTCCGATTTTTTTCCGATTTTTTCCGATTTTTTCCGAATTTTTTTTCCGATTTTCTGAGATTTTTTTCCCGATTTTTTTCCGATTTTTCCCGATTTTCTCCGATTTTTTTCCCGATTTTTTCCCGATTTTTTTCCGATTTTTTTCCGATTTTTCCGATTTTTTTCCGATTTTTTTCCGATTTTTTTCCGATTTTTTTCCGATTTTTCCCGATTTTCACCGATTTTTTCCGATTTTTTCCGATTTTTTTTCCGATTTTTTCCGATTTTTTTTCCGATTTTTCCCGAATTTTTCCGAATTTTTTTTCCGATTTTCTCCGATTTTTTTCCCGATTTTTTTCCGATTTTCTCCGATTTTTTTCCCGATTTTTTTCCGATTTTTTCCCGATTTTTTCCGATTTTTTTTCCGATTTTTTCCGATTTTTTCCGAATTTTTTTTCCGATTTTCTGAGATTTTTTTCCCGATTTTTTTCCCGATTTTTTTCCCGATTTTTTTCCGATTTTTCCCGATTTTCTCCGATTTTTTTCCCGATTTTTTCCGATTTTTTTCCGATTTTTTCCGATTTTTTTCCGATTTTTTTTCCGATTTTTTCCGATTTTTTTCCGATTTTTTCCGATTTTTTCCGATTTTTTTTTCCCGATTTTTTTCCGATTTTTTCCGATTTTTTTTCCGATTTTTTGAGATTTTTTTCCGATTTTTCCGATTTTTTTTCCGATTTTTTCCGATTTTTTCCGATTTTTTTTCCGATTTTCTGAGATTTTTTTCCGATTTTTTCCGATTTTTTTCCCGATTTTTTTCCCGATTTTCTCCGAATTTTTTTTCCGATTTTCTGAGATTTTTTTCCCGATTTTTTTCCGATTTTTCCCGATTTTTTCCCGATTCTTTTTCAGATTTTTTTCAGATTTTCTCCGATTTTTTTCTCGATTTTTTTCCCGATTTTTTCCGATTTTTTTCCGATTTTTTTTCCGATTTTTTCCGATTTTTTTTCCGATTTTTGAGATTTTTTTCCCGATTTTTTTCCGATTTTTTTCCGATTTTTCCCGATTTTTCCGATTTTTTTCCCGATTTTTTTCCGATTTTTCCCGATTTTTCCCGATTTTCTCCGATTTTTTCCGATTTTTTTCCGATTTTTCCCGATTTTCACCGATTTTTTCCCGATTTTTTCCGATTTTTTTTCCGATTTTTTCCGATTTTTCCCGAATTTTTTTCCGATTTTTTTTTTTTCCGATTTTCTCCGATTTTTTTCCCCCGATTTTTTTCCGATTTTTCTCCGATTTTTTTCCGATTTTTTTCCGATTTTTTCCCGATTTTTTCCGATTTTTTTTCCGATTTTTTCCGATTTTTTCCGAATTTTTTTTCCGATTTTCTGAGATTTTTTTCCCGATTTTTTTCCCGATTTTTTTCCGATTTTTCCCGATTTTCTCCGATTTTTTTCCCGATTTTTTTCCGATTTTTCCCGATTTTTTCCGATTTTTTCCGATTTTTTTCCCGATTTTTTTCCCGATTTTTTTCCGATTTTTCCCGATTTTTTCCGATTTTTTTCCCGATTTTTTTCCGATTTTTCCGATTTTTCCGATTTTTTCCGATTTTTTCCCGATTTTTTCCGATTTTTTTTCCGATTTTTTCCGATTTTTTTTCCGATTTTTTTTCCGATTTTTTTTCCGATTTTTTTCCGATTTTTTCCGATTTTTTTTCCGATTTTCTGAGATTTTTTTCCCGATTTTTCCGATTTTTTTTCCGATTTTTTCCGATTTTTTCCGATTTTTTTTCCGATTTTCTGAGATTTTTTTCCCCGATTTTTTTCCCGATTTTTTTCCGATTTTTTTCCCGATTTTTCCCGATTTTCTCCGATTTTTTTTTCCGATTTTCTTTTTTTTTCCCGATTTTTTTCCGATTTTTCCCGATTTTTTCCGATTTTTTTCCGATTTTTTCCGATTTTTTTCCGATTTTTTCCGATTTTTTTCCGATTTTTTTCCCGATTTTTTCCGATTTTTTCCCGATTTTTTCCGATTTTTTTCTGATTTTTTTCCGATTTTTTCCCGATTTTTTCCGATTTTTTTTCCGATTTTTTCCGATTTTTTCCGATTTTTTTTCCGATTTTTGAGATTTTTTTCCCGATTTTTTTCCCGATTTTTTTCAGATTTTTCCCGATTTTTCCGATTTTTTTCCGATTTTTTTCCGATTTTTCCCGATTTTTCCCGATTTTTTCCGATTTTTTCCGATTTTTTTCCCGATTTTTTTCCGATTTTTCCCGATTTTCTCCGATTTTTTTCCCGATTTTTTCCGATTTTTTTCCGATTTTTCCGATTTTTTTCCCGATTTTTTCCCGATTTTTTCCGATTTTTTTTCCGATTTTTTCCGATTTTTTTCCGATTTTTCCCGATTTTCTCCGATTTTTTTCCCGATTTTTTCCGATTTTTTTTACGATTTTTTCTGATTTTTTTCCCGATTTTTTCCGATTTTTCCCGATTTTTCCCGATTTTCTCCGATTTTTTTCCCGATTTTTTTCCGATTTTTTCCCGATTTTTTCCGATTTTTTTCCGATTTTTTCCGATTTT
This sequence comes from Oncorhynchus clarkii lewisi, assembly GCF_045791955.1. NCBI lineage: Eukaryota > Metazoa > Chordata > Actinopteri > Salmoniformes > Salmonidae > Oncorhynchus > Oncorhynchus clarkii. The sequence goes on along the minus strand of NW_027258120.1, from coordinate 43,668 downwards.
TTCCGATTTTTTTTTTTTCCGATTTTTTCCGATTTTTTTCCCGATTTTTTTCCCGATTTTTTTCAGATTTTTCCCGATTTTTTCCGATTTTTTTCCGATTTTTTTTCCGATTTTTCCCGATTTTTTTCCGATTTTTCCGATTTTTCCCGATTTTTTCCGATTTTTTTCCCGATTTTTTCCCGATTTTTCCGATTTTTTTCCGATTTTTTTCCGATTTTTTTCCCGATTTTCTCCGATTTTTTCCGATTTTTTCCGATTTTTTCCGATTTTTTTTTTTTTCCGATTTTTTCCGATTTTTTCCGATTTTTTTTCCGATTTTCACCGATTTTTTTCCCGATTTTTTCCGATTTTTTTCCGATTTTTTCCGATTTTTTTCCGATTTTTTCCGATTTTTTCCGATTTTTTTTCCGATTTTTTCTGAGATTTTTTTCCCGATTTTTTCCGATTTTTTTCCGATTTTTTTCCGATTTTTCCGATTTTTTTCCGATTTTTTTCCGATTTTTTTCCGATTTTTTCCGATTTTTTTCCGATTTTTTCCCGATTTTTCCGATTTTTTCCGATTTTTTCCGATTTTTTTTTTTTCCGATTTTTTCCGATTTTTTTCCGATTTTTTTCCGATTTTTTCCCGATTTTTTCCGATTTTTTTCCGATTTTTCCCGATTTTCCCGATTTTTTTCCCGATTTTTTCCGATTTTTTTTCCGATTTTTTCCGATTTTTTCCGATTTTTTTTTTTTTCCGATTTTCTGAGATTTTTTTCCGATTTTTTTCCGATTTTTTTCCCGATTTTTTTCCGATTTTTTCCGATTTTTTTCCGATTTTTCCCGATTTTCTCCGATTTTTTCCCGATTTTTTTCCGATTTTTTTTCCGATTTTTTCCGATTTTTTTCCGATTTTTCCCGATTTTTTCCGATTTTTTTTCCGATTTTCTGAGATTTTTTTCCCGATTTTTTTCCGATTTTTCCGATTTTTTTCCGATTTTTTTCCGATTTTTTCCCGATTTTTTCCGATTTTTTTTCCGATTTTTTCCGATTTTTTCCGATTTTTTTTCCGATTTTTTTTCCGATTTTTTTCCCGATTTTTTTCCCGATTTTTTTCCCGATTTTCTCCGATTTTTTTCCCGATTTTTTTCCGATTTTTTCCGATTTTTTTTTCCGATTTTCTCCGATTTTTTTCCGATTTTTTTCCGATTTTTTTCCGATTTTTTTCCGATTTTTCCCGATTTTTTTCCCGATTTTTTCCGATTTTTTTTTTTTCCGATTTTTTTCCGATTTTTTCCCGATTTTTTCCGATTTTTTCCGATTTTTTTTCCGATTTTTTCCGATTTTTTTCCGATTTTTTTTCCGATTTTTCCGATTTTTTTCCGATTTTTTCCGATTTTTTTTCCGATTTTCTCCCGATTTTTTTCCCGATTTTTTCCGATTTTTTTTTTCCGATTTTTTCCGATTTTTTCCGAATTTTTTTTCCGATTTTTGAGATTTTTTTCCCGATTTTTCCCGATTTTTTCCGATTTTTTTCCGATTTTTCCCGATTTTTTCCGAATTTTTTTTCCGATTTTTGAGATTTTTTTCCGATTTTTTTCCGATTTTTCCCGATTTTTTCCGATTTTTTTCCCGATTTTTTTCCGATTTTTCCGATTTTTTTCCGATTTTTTTTCCGATTTTTTCCGATTTTTTTCCGATTTTTTTCCCGATTTTTTCCGATTTTTTCCCGATTTTTTCCGATTTTTTTTCCGATTTTTTCCGATTTTTTCCGAATTTTTTTTCCGATTTTCTGAGATTTTTTTCCCGATTTTTTTCCGATTTTTTCCCGATTTTCTCCGATTTTTTTCCCGATTTTTTTCCGATTTTTCCCGATTTTTCCCGATTTTCTCCGATTTTTTTCCGATTTTTTTCCCGATTTTTTTCCGATTTTTCCCGATTTTCTCCGATTTTTTTCCGATTTTTTCCGATTTTTTTCCGATTTTTTCCGATTTTTTTCCGATTTTTTTCCCGATTTTTTCCGATTTTTTTTTCCGATTTTTTCCGATTTTTTTCCCGATTTTTTTTTCCCGATTTTTTTTTTTTCCGATTTTTTCCGATTTTTTTTCCGATTTTTTTCCCGATTTTTTTCCGATTTTTTTCCGATTTTTCCCGATTTTTCCCGATTTTCTCCGATTTTTTTCCCAATTTTTTTCAGATTTTTTCCCGATTTTTTCCGATTTTTTTCCGATTTTTTCCGATTTTTTCCGAATTTTTTTTCCGATTTTCTGAGATTTTTTTCCCGATTTTTTTCCCGATTTTTTTCAGATTTTTCCCGATTTTCTCCGATTTTTTTCCCGATTTTTTTCCGATTTTTCCCGATTTTTCCCGATTTTTTCCGATTTTTTCCGATTTTCTCCGATTTTTTTCCCGAATTTTCCCGATTTTCTCCGATTTTTTTCCCGATTTTTTTCCGATTTTTCCCGATTTTCTCCGATTTTTTCCGATTTTTTCCGATTTTTTCCGAATTTTTTTTCCGATTTTTTCCCGATTTTTTCCGATTTTTTCCGATTTTCACCGATTTTTTCCCGATTTTTTCCGATTTTTTTTCCGATTTTTTCCGATTTTTTTTCCGATTTTTCCCGAATTTTTCCGAATTTTTTTTCCGATTTTCTGAGATTTTTTTCCCGATTTTTTTCCGATTTTTTCCCGATTTTTTCCGATTTTTTTTCCGATTTTTTCCGATTTTTTCCGAATTTTTTTTCCGATTTTCTGAGATTTTTTTCCCGATTTTTTTCCCGATTTTTTTCAGATTTTTCCCGATTTTCTCCGATTTTTTTCCCGATTTTTTTCCGATTTTTCCCGATTTTTCCCGATTTTTTCCGATTTTTTCCCGATTTTTTTCCGATTTTTTTCCGATTTTTCCCGATTTTCTCCGATTTTTTTCCCGATTTTTTCCCGATTTTTCCCGATTTTCTCCGATTTTTTTCCCGATTTTTTCCCGATTTTTTCCGATTTTTTTTCCGATTTTTTCCGATTTTTTTCCCAATTTTTCCCGATTTTCTCCGATTTTTTTCCCGATTTTTTCCGAATTTTTTTTCCGATTTTCTGAGATTTTTTTCCCGATTATTTCCGATTTTTTTTCCGATTTTTTCAGATTTTTTCCGATTTTTTTCCGATTTTTTTTTCCCGATTTTTTTCCCGATTTTTCCCGATTTTTTCCGATTTTTTTTCCGATTTTTTCCGATTTTTTTCCCGATTTTTCCCGATTTTCTCCGATTTTTTTCCCGATTTTTTTCCGATTTTTTCCCGATTTTTTCCGATTTTTTTTCCGATTTTTTCCGATTTTTTCCGATTTTTTTTCCGATTTTCTGATTTTTTTCCGATTTTTTTCCGATTTTTTCCCGATTTTTTCCGATTTTTTTCCGATTTTTTCCGATTTTTTCCGAATTTTTTTTCCGATTTTCTGAGATTTTTTTCCCGATTTTTTTCCGATTTTTTCCCGATTTTTTCCGATTTTTTTTCCGATTTTTTCCGATTTTTTCCGAATTTTTTTTCCGATTTTCTGAGATTTTTTTCCCGATTTTTTTCCCGATTTTTTTCCGATTTTTCCCGATTTTCTCCGATTTTTTTCCGATTTTTTTCCGATTTTTCCCGATTTTTCCGATTTTCTCCGATTTTTTTCCCGATTTTTTTCCGATTTTTTCCCGATTTTTTCCGATTTTTTTTCCGATTTTTTCCGATTTTTTCCGAATTTTTTTTCCGATTTTCTGAGATTTTTTTCCGATTTTTTTCCCGATTTTTTTCAGATTTTTCCCGATTTTCTCCGATTTTTTTCCCGATTTTTTTCCGATTTTTCCCGATTTTTCCCGATTTTCTCCGATTTTTTTCCCGATTTTTTTTCCCGATTTTTTCCGATTTTTCCCGATTTTCTCCGATTTTTTTCCCGAATTTTTTTCCCGATTTTCTCCGATTTTTTTCCCGATTTTTTTCCGATTTTTCCCGATTTTCTCCGATTTTTTTCCCGATTTTTTCCCGATTTTTTCCGATTTTTTTTCCGATTTTTTCCGATTTTTTTCCCGATTTTTTCCGATTTTTTTCCCGATTTTTCCCGATTTTCTCCGATTTTTTTCCCGATTTTTTTCCGATTTTTTCCCGATTTTTTCCGATTTTTTTTCCGATTTTTTCCGATTTTTTCCGATTTTTTTTTCCGATTTTCTGAGATTTTTTTCCCGATTTTTTCCCGATTTTTTTTCAGATTTTTTTCCGATTTTCTCCGATTTTTTTTCCCGATTTTTTCCGATTTTTTCCGATTTTTTCCGATTTTTTTCCGATTTTTTCCGATTTTTTCCGATTTTTTCCGATTTTTTCCGATTTTTTTTCCGATTTTTTCCCGATTTTTTCCGAATTTTTTTTCCGATTTTTTCCCGATTTTTTCCGATTTTTTTTCCGATTTTTTTCCGATTTTTTCCGATTTTTTCCGATTTTTTTCCCGATTTTTTTCCGATTTTTTTCCGATTTTTTTTTCCGATTTTCTCCGATTTTTTTCCGATTTTTTCCGATTTTTTTCCGATTTTTTTCCGATTTTTCCGATTTTTTTCCCGATTTTTTCTCCGATTTTTTTCCGATTTTTTCCGATTTTTTCCGATTTTCTCCGATTTTTCTCCCGATTTTTTTCCCGATTTTTTTTCAGATTTTTCCCGATTTTCTCCGATTTTTTTCCCGATTTTTTTCCGATTTTTCCCGATTTTTCCCGATTTTTTTCCGATTTTTTTCCGATTTTTTTCCCGATTTTTTTCCGATTTTTCCGATTTTTCCGATTTTTTTTTTTTCCGATTTTTTTCCCGATTTTTTCCGATTTTTCCCGATTTTTTCCGATTTTTTTTCCGATTTTTTCCGATTTTTTTTCCGATTTTTCCCGATTTTTCCGATTTTTTTCCCGATTTTTTTCCGATTTTTCCCGATTTTCTCCGATTTTTTTCCCGATTTTTTTCCGATTTTTCCCGATTTTTCCCGATTTTCTCCGATTTTTTTCCGATTTTTTTCCCGATTTTTTCCGATTTTTCCCGATTTTCTCCGATTTTTTTCCCGATTTTTTCCGATTTTTCCCGATTTTTTCCGATTTTTTTTCCGATTTTTTCCGATTTTTTTTCCGATTTTTCCCGATTTTCTCCGATTTTTTTCCCGATTTTTTTCCGATTTTTCCCGATTTTTCTCCGATTTTTTTCCCGATTTTTTCCCGATTTTTTCCGATTTTCTCCGATTTTTTTCCCGATTTTTTTCCGATTTTTCCCGATTTTTCCCGATTTTCTCCGATTTTTTTCCCGATTTTTTCCGATTTTTCCCGATTTTCTCCGATTTTTTTCCCGATTTTTTTCCCGATTTTTTCCGATTTTTCCCGATTTTTTCCGATTTTTTTTCCGATTTTTCCCGAATTTTTCCGAATTTTTTTCCGATTTTTTCCGATTTTTTCCGATTTTTTTTTCCGATATTCTGAGATTTTTTTCCCGATTTTTTCCCGATTTTTTTTCAGATTTTTTTCCGATTTTCTCCGATTTTTTTCCCGATTTTTTTCCCGATTTTTTCCGATTTTTTTTCCGATTTTTTCCGATTTTTTCCGATTTTTTCCGATTTTTTCCGATTTTTTTTCCGATTTTTTCCCGATTTTTTCCGAATTTTTTTTCCGATTTTTTCCCGATTTTTTCCGATTTTTTTTCCGATTTTTTTCCGATTTTTTCCGATTTTTTCCGAATTTTTTTTTCGATTTTTTTCCGATTTTTTTCGATTTTTTCCGATTTTTTCCGATTTTTTCCGATTTTTTCCGAATTTTTTTTCCGAATTTTTTTCCGATTTTTTTTTCCGATTTTTTCCGAATTTTTTTTCCGATTTTTTTCCCAATTTTTTTCCGATTTTTTCAGATTTTTTTCCGATTTTTTTTTCCCGATTTTTTTCCGATTTTTTCCCGATTTTTTCCGATTTTTTTTCCGATTTTTTCCGATTTTTCCCGATTTTCTCCGATTTTTTTCCCGAATTTTTTTTCCCGATTTTTTTCCGATTTTTTTCCGATTTTTCCCGATTTTTCCGATTTTTTTTCAGATTTTTTTCCGATTTTCTCCGATTTTTTTTCCGATTTTTTCCCGATTTTTTTCCCGAATTTTTTTTCCGATTTTTTTCCGATTTTTTCCGATTTTTTTTCCGATTTTTTTCCGATTTTTTCCGATTTTTTCCGATTTTTTTTCCGATTTTTTTCCGATTTTTTTCGATTTTTTTCTCCGATTTTTCCCGATTTTTTCCGATTTTTTTCCGATTTTTTCCGATTTTTTCCGATTTTTTTTCCGATTTTTTCCGATTTTTTTCCCGATTTTTCCCGATTTTCTCCGATTTTTTTCCCGATTTTTTTCCGATTTTTCCCGATTTTCTCCGATTTTTTTCCCGATTTTTTTTCAGATTTTTTTCCGATTTTCTCCGATTTTTTTCCCGATTTTTTTCCCGATTTTTTCCGATTTTTTCCGATTTTTTCCGATTTTTTCCGATTTTTTTTCCGATTTTTTCCCGATTTTTTCCGAATTTTTTTTCCGATTTTTTCCCGATTTTTTCCGAATTTTTTTCCGATTTTTTTCCGATTTTTTTTCCGATTTTTTCCGATTTTTTTTCCGATTTTTTTCCGATTTTTTTCGATTTTTTCCGATTTTTTCCGATTTTTTCCGTTTTTTTCCGAATTTTTTTTCCGAATTTTTTCCGATTTTTTCCGAATTTTTTTTCCGAATTTTTTTTCCGATTTTTTCCCGATTTTTTCCGATTTTTTTTCCGATTTTTTTCCGATTTTTTCCGATTTTTTCCGAATTTTTTTTCGATTTTTTTCCGATTTTTTTCGATTTTTTCCGATTTTTTCCGATTTTTTCCGATTTTTTCCGAATTTTTTTTCCGATTTTTTTTCCGAATTTTTTTTCCGATTTTTTCCGAATTTTTTTTCCGATTTTTTCCGAATTTTTTTTCCGAATTTTTTCCGATTTTTTCCGAATTTTTTTTCCGATTTTTTCCGATTTTTTCCCGATTTTTTCCGATTTTTTTTCCGATTTTTTCCGATTTTTTCCCGATTTTTTCCGATTTTTTTCCGATTTTTTCCGATTTTTTCCCGATTTTTTCCCGATTTTTTTTCCGATTTTTTTCCGATTTTCTCCGATTTTTTTCCCGATTTTTTTCCCGATTTTTTCCGATTTTTTTCCGATTTTTCCCGATTTTCTCCGATTTTTTCCCGATTTTTTCCGATTTTTTTTCCGATTTTTTCCGATTTTTTTTCCGATTTTTCCCGATTTTTTTTCCGATTTTTTCCGATTTTCTCCGATTTTTTCCCGATTTTTTTCCGATTTTTCCCGATTTTCTCCGATTTTTTTCCCGATTTTTTTCCGATTTTTTCCCGATTTTTTCCGATTTTTTTTCCGATATTTCCGATTTTTTCCGTTTTTTTTTTCCGATTTTCTGAGATTTTTTTCCCGATTTTTTTCCGATTTTTCCCGATATTCTCCGATTTTTTTCAGATTTTTTTCCCGATTTTCTCCGATTTTTTTCCCGATTTTTTCCCGATTTTCTCCGATTTTTTTCCCGATTATTTCCGATTATTTTTCCGATTTTTTCCGATTTTTTCCGAATTTTTTTTCCGATTTTCTGAGATTTTTTTCCCGATTTTTCCCGATTTTTTCCGATTTTTTTCCCGATTTTTCCCGATTTTCTCCGATTTTTTTCCCGATTTTTTCCCGATTTTTCCCGATTTTTTCCCGATTTTTTCCGATTTTTTTTCCGATTTTTTCCGATTTTTTTCCCGATTTTTCCCGATTTTCTCCGATTTTTTTCCCGATTTTTTTCCGATTTTTTCCCGATTTTTTCCGATTTTTTTTCCGATTTTTTCCGAATTTTTCCGAATTTTTTTTCCGATTTTCTGAGATTTTTTTCCCGATTTTTTTCCGATTTTTCCCGATTTTCTCCGATTTTTTTCCCGATTTTTTCCCGATTTTTCCCGATTTTTTCCCGATTTTTTCCGATTTTTTTTCCGATTATTTCCGATTTTTTTCCCGATTTTTCCCGATTTTCTCCGATTTTTTTCCCGATTTTTTTCCGATTTTTTCCCGATTTTTTCCGATTTTTTTTCCGATTTCTTCCGAATTTTTCCGAATTTTTTTTCCGATTTTCTGAGATTTTTTTCCCGATTTTTTTCCGATTTTTCCCGATTTTCTCCGATTTTTTTCCCGATTTTTTCCCGATTTTTTTTCAGATTTTTTTCCGATTTTCTCCGATTTTTTTCCCGATTTTTTCCGATTTTTTTCCGATTTTTCCCGATTTTCACCGATTTTTTCCCGATTTTTTCCGATTTTTTTTCCGATTTTTTCCGATTTTTTTTCCGATTTTTCCCGAATTTTTCCGATTTTTTTTTCCGATTTTCTGAGATTTTTTTCCCGATTTTTTTCCGATTTTTTCCCGATTTTTTCCGATTTTTTTTCCGATTTTTTCCGAATTTTTTTTCCGATTTTCTGAGATTTTTTTCCCGATTTTTTTCCCGATTTTTTTCAGATTTTTCCCGATTTTCTCCGATTTTTTTCCCGATTTTTTTCCGATTTTTCCCGATTTTTCCCGATTTTCTCCGATTTTTTTCCCGATTTTTTCCCGATTTTTTCCGATTTTTTTCCCAATTTTTCCCGATTTTCTCCGATTTTTTTCCCGATTTTTCCCGATTTTCTCCGATTTTTTTCCCGATTTTTTCCCGATTTTTCCCGATTTTTTCCCGATTTTTTCCGATTTTTTTTCCGATTTTTTCCGATTTTTTTCCCGATTTTTCCCGATTTTCTCCGATTTTTTTCCCGATTTTTTTCCGATTTTTTCCCGATTTTTTCCGATTTTTTTTCCGATTTTTTCCGATTTTTTCCGAATTTTTTTTCCGATTTTCTGAGATTTTTTTCCCGATTTTTTTCCGATTTTTTCCGATTTTTCCGATTTTTTTCCCGATTTTTTCCCGATTTTTCCCGATTTTTTCCCGATTTTTTCCGATTTTTTTTCCGATTTTTCCGATTTTTTTCCCGATTTTTCCCGATTTTCTCCGATTTTTTTCCCGATTTTTTTCCGATTTTTTCCCGATTTTTTCCGATTTTTTTTCCGATTTCTTCCGAATTTTTCCGAATTTTTTTTCCGATTTTCTGAGATTTTTTTCCCGATTTTTTTCCGATTTTTCCCGATTTTCTCCGATTTTTTTCCCGATTTTTTCCCGATTTTTTTTCAGATTTTTTTCCGATTTTCTCCGATTTTTTTCCCGATTTTTTCCGATTTTTTTCCGATTTTTCCCGATTTTCACCGATTTTTTCCCGATTTTTTCCGATTTTTTTTCCGATTTTTTCCGATTTTTTTTCCGATTTTTCCCGAATTTTTCCGAATTTTTTTTCCGATTTTCTGAGATTTTTTTCCCGATTTTTTTCCGATTTTTTCCCGATTTTTTCCGATTTTTTTTCCGATTTTTTCCGATTTTTTCCGAATTTTTTTTCCGATTTTTTTCAGATTTTTCCCGATTTTCTCCGATTTTTTTCCCGATTTTTTTCCGATTTTTCCCGATTTTTCCCGATTTTCTCCGATTTTTTTCCCGATTTTTTCCCGATTTTTTCCGATTTTTTTCCCAATTTTTCCCGATTTTCTCCGATTTTTTTCCCGATTTTTCCCGATTTTCTCCGATTTTTTTCCCGATTTTTTCCGATTTTTTTTCCGATTTTTTCCGATTTTTTTCCGATTTTTCCCGATTTTCTCCGATTTTTTTCCCGATTTTTTTCCGATTTTTTCCCGATTTTTTCCGATTTTTTTTCCGATTTTTTCCGATTTTTTCCGAATTTTTTTTCCGATTTTCTGAGATTTTTTTCCCGATTTTTTTCCGATTTTTCCCGATTTTTTCCCGTTTTTTTTCAGATTTTTTTCCGATTTTTTTCCGATTTTCTCCGATTTTTTTCCCGATTTTTTTCCCGATTTTTTCCGATTTTTTTCCGATTTTTCCCGATTTTCTCCGATTTTTTCCCGATTTTTTCCGATTTTTTTTCCGATTTTTTCCGATTTTTTTTCCGATTTTTTTTTCCGATTTTTCCGAATTTTTTTTCCGATTTTTTGAGATTTTTTTCCGATTTTTTCCGATTTTTTTCCGATTTTTTTTACGATTTTTCCCGAATTTTTCCGAATTTTTTTTCCGATTTTCTGAGATTTTTTTCCCGATTTTTTTCCGATTTTTTCCCGATTTTTCCGATTTTTTTCCCGATTTTTTTCAGATTTTTCCCGATTTTCTCCGATTTTTTTCCGATTTTTTTCCGATTTTTCCCGATTTTTCCCGATTTTTTCCGATTTTTTTCCCGATTTTTTTCCGATTTTTCCCGATTTTCTCCGATTTTTTTTCCGATATTTTCCGATTTTTTCCGAATTTTTTTTCCGGTTTTCTGAGATTTTTTTCCCGATTTTTTTCCGATTTTTCCCGATTTTCTCCGATTTTTTTCCCGATTTTTTCCCGATTTTTTTTCAGATTTTTTTCCGATTTTCTCCGATTTTTTTCCCGATTTTTTTCCCGATTTTTTCCGATTTTTTTTCCGATTTTTCCCGATTTTCTCCGATTTTTTTCCCGATTTTTTCCCGATTTTTTCCGATTTTTTCCGAATTTTTTTTCCGATTTTCTGAGATTTTTTTCCCGATTTTTTCCGATTTTTCCCGATTTTCTCCGATTTTTTTCCCGATTTTTTTCCGATTTTTCCCGATTTTCTCCGATTTTTTTCCCGATTTTTTTCCGATTTTTTCCCGATTTTTTCCGATTTTTTTTCCGATTTTTTCCGATTTTTTTCCCGATTTTTCCCGATTTTCTCCGATTTTTTTCCCGATTTTTTTCCGATTTTTTCCCGATTTTTTCCGATTTTTTTTTTTTCCGATTTTTTCCGATTTTTTCCGAATTTTTTTATCGATTTTCTGAGATTTTTTTCCCGATTTTTTTCCCGATTTTTCCCGATTTTCTCCGATTTTTTTCCCGATTTTTTTCCGATTTTTCCCGATTTTTCCCGATTTTCTCCGATTTTTTTCCCGATTTTTTTCCGATTTTTCCCGATTTTTTCCGATTTTTTTTCCGATTTTTTCCGATTTTTTCCGAATTTTTTTTCCGGTTTTTTGAGATTTTTTTCCCGATTTTTTTCCGATTTTTCCCGATTTTCTCCGATTTTTTTCCCGATTTTTTCCCGATTTTTTTTCAGATTTTTTTCCGATTTTCTCCGATTTTTTTCCCGATTTTTTTCCCGATTTTTTCCGATTTTTTTTCCGATTTTTCCCGATTTTTCCGATTTTTTTCCCGATTTTTTCCGATTTTTTCCGATTTTTTCCGAATTTTTTTTCCGATTTTCTGAGATTTTTTTCCCGATTTTTTTCCGATTTTTCCCGATTTTCTCCGATTTTTTTCCCGATTTTTTTCCGATTTTTCCCGATTTTCTCCGATTTTTTCCCGATTTTTTTCCGATTTTTTCCCGATTTTTTCCGATTTTTTTTCCGATTTTTTCCGATTTTTTTCCGATTTTTTTTCCCGATTTTCTCCGATTTTTTTCCCGATTTTTTTCAGATTTTTTCCCGATTTTTTCCGATTTTTTTCCGATTTTTTCCGATTTTTTCCGATTTTTTTATCGATTTTCTGAGATTTTTTTCCCGATTTTTTTCCCGATTTTTCCCGATTTTCTCCGATTTTTTTTTTTTCCGATTTTTTTCCGATTTTTTTCCGATTTTTCCCGATTTTCTCCGATTTTTTTCCCGATTTTTTCCCGATTTTTCCCGATTTTCTCCGATTTTTTTTCCGATATTTTCCGATTTTTTCCGAATTTTTTTTCCGATTTTCTGAGATTTTTTTCCCGATTTTTTTCCGATTTTTCCCGATTTTCTCCGATTTTTTTCCCGATTTTTTCCCGATTTTTTTTCAGATTTTTTTCCGATTTTCTCCGATTTTTTTCCGATTTTTTTCCCGATTTTTTCCGATTTTTTTCCCGATTTTTCCCGATTTTCTCCGATTTTTTTCCCGATTTTTTCCGATTTTTTCCGATTTTTTCCGAATTTTTTTTCCGATTTTCTGAGATTTTTTTCCCGGTTTTTTTCCGATTTTTCCCGATTTTCTCCGATTTTTTTCCCGATTTTTTTCCGATTTTTCCCGATTTTCTCCGATTTTTTCCCGATTTTTTTCCGATTTTTTCCCGATTTTTTCCGATTTTTTTTCCGATTTTTTCCGATTTTTTTCCCGATTTTTCCCGATTTTCTCCGATTTTTTTCCCGATTTTTTTCAGATTTTTTCCCGATTTTTTCCGATTTTTTTTCCGATTTTTTCCGATTTTTTCCGAATTTTTTTTCCGATTTTCTGAGATTTTTTTCCCGATTTTTTTCAGATTTTTCCCGATTTTCTCCGATTTTTTTCCCGATTTTTTTCCGATTTTTCCCGATTTTTCCCGATTTTCTCCGATTTTTTTCCCGATTTTTTTCCCGATTTTTTCCGATTTTTCCCGATTTTCTCCGATTTTTTTCCCGAATTTTCCCGATTTTTTTCCCGATTTTTTTCCCGATTTTTTTCCGATTTTTCCCGATTTTTCCGATTTTTTTCCCGATTTTTTCCCGATTTTTTCCGATTTTTTTTCCGATTTTTTCCGATTTTTTTCCCGATTTTTTCCCGATTTTCTCCGATTTTTTTCCCGATTTTTTTCCGATTTTTTCCCGATTTTTTCCGATTTTTTTTCCGATTTTTTCCGATTTTTTCCGAATTTTTTTTCCGATTTTCTGAGATTTTTTTCCCGATTATTTCCGATTTTTTTTCCGATTTTTTCAGATTTTTTCCGAATTTTTTTTCCGATTTTCTGAGATTTTTTTCCCGATTTTTCCCGATTTTTTCCGATTTTTTTCCCGATTTTTCCCGATTTTCTCCGATTTTTTTCCGATTTTTCCCGATTTTCTCCGATTTTTTTTCCGATTTTTTCCGATTTTTTTCCGATTTTTCCCGATTTTCTCCGATTTTTTTCCCGATTTTTTTCCGATTTTTTCCCGATTTTTTCCGATTTTTTTTCCGATTTTTTCCGATTTTTTCCGAATTTTTTTTCCGATTTTCTGAGATTTTTTTCCGATTTTTTTCCGATTTTTTCCCGATTTTTTCCGATTTTTTTTCTGATTTTTCCCGAATTTTTCCGAATTTTTTTTCCGATTTTCTGAGATTTTTTCCCGATTTTTTTCCGATTTTTTCCCGATTTTTTCCGATTTTTTTTCCGATTTTTTCCGATTTTTTCCGAATTTTTTTTCCGATTTTCTGAGATTTTTTTCCCGATTTTTTTCCCGATTTTTTTCAGATTTTTCCCGATTTTCTCCGATTTTTTTTCCGATTTTTTCCGATTTTTTTCCCGATTTTTCCCGATTTTCTCCGATTTTTTTCCCGATTTTTTTCAGATTTTTTCCCGATTTTTTCCGATTTTTTTTCCGATTTTTTCCGATTTTTTCCGAATTTTTTTATCGATTTTCTGAGATTTTTTTCCCGATTTTTTTCCCGATTTTTCCCGATTTTCTCCGATTTTTTTCCCGATTTTTTTCCGATTTTTCCCGATTTTTCCCGATTTTCTCCGATTTTTTTCCCGATTTTTTTCCCGATTTTTCCCGATTTTCTCCGATTTTTTTTCCGATATTTTCCGATTTTTTCCGAATTTTTTTTCCGGTTTTCTGAGATTTTTTTCCCGATTTTTTTCCGATTTTTCCCGATTTTCTCCGATTTTTTTCCCGATTTTTTCCCGATTTTTTTTCAGATTTTTTTCCGATTTTCTCCGATTTTTTTCCCGATTTTTTTCCCGATTTTTTCCGATTTTTTTTCCGATTTTTCCCGATTTTCTCCGATTTTTTTCCCGATTTTTTCCCGATTTTTTCCGATTTTTTCCGAATTTTTTTTCCGATTTTCTGAGATTTTTTTCCCGGTTTTTTTCCGATTTTTCCCGATTTTCTCCGATTTTTTTCCCGATTTTTTTCCGATTTTTCCCGATTTTCTCCGATTTTTTCCCGATTTTTTTCCGATTTTTTCCCGATTTTTTCCGATTTTTTTTTTTCCGATTTTTTCCGATTTTTTTCCCGATTTTTCCCGATTTTCTTTTTTCGATTTTTTTCCCGATTTTTTTCAGATTTTTTCCCGATTTTTTCCGATTTTTTTTCCGATTTTTTCCGATTTTTTCCGAATTTTTTTATCGATTTTCTGAGATTTTTTTCCCGATTTTTTTCCGATTTTTCCCGATTTTCTCCGATTTTTTTCCCGATTTTTTTCCGATTTTTCCGATTTTTCCCGATTTTCTCCGATTTTTTTCCCGATTTTTTTCCGATTTTTCCCGATTTTCTCCGATTTTTTTTCCGATATTTTCCGATTTTTTCCGAATTTTTTTTCCGGTTTTCTGATTTTTTTCCCGATTTTTTTCCGATTTTTCCCGATTTTCTCCGATTTTTTTCCGATTTTTTCCCGATTTTTTTTCAGATTTTTTTCCGATTTTCTCCGATTTTTTTCCGATTTTTTTCCCGATTTTTTCCGATTTTTTTTCCGATTTTTCCCGATTTTCTCCGATTTTTTTCCCGATTTTTTCCCGATTTTTTCCGATTTTTTCCGATTTTTTTTCCGATTTTCTGAGATTTTTTTCCGATTTTTTCCGATTTTTCCCGATTTTCTCCGATTTTTTTCCCGATTTTTTTCCGATTTTTCCCGATTTTCTCCGATTTTTTCCCGATTTTTTTCCGATTTTTTCCCGATTTTTTCCGATTTTTTTTCCGATTTTTTCCGATTTTTTTCCCGATTTTTCCCGATTTTCTCCGATTTTTTTCCCGATTTTTTTCAGATTTTTTACCGATTTTTTACGATTTTTTTTCCGATTTTTTCCGATTTTTTCCGAATTTTTTTATCGATTTTCTGAGATTTTTTTCCCGATTTTTTTCAGATTTTTCCCGATTTTCTCCGATTTTTTTCCCGACTTTTTTTCCGATTTTTCCCGATTTTTCCCGATTTTCTCCGATTTTTTTCCGATTTTTTTTCCCGATTTTTTCCGATTTTTCCCGATTTTCTCCGATTTTTTTCCCGAATTTTCCCGATTTTCTCCGATTTTTTTCCCGATTTTTTTCCGATTTTTCCCGATTTTCTCCGATTTTTTTCCCGATTTTTTCCCGATTTTTTCCGATTTTTTTTCCGATTTTTTCCGATTTTTTTCCCGATTTTTCCCGATTTTCTCCGATTTTTTTCCCGATTTTTTTCCGATTTTTTCCCGATTTTTTCCGATTTTTTTTCCGATTTTTTCCGATTTTTTCCGAATTTTTTTTCCGATTTTCTGAGATTTTTTTCCCGATTTTTTTCCGATTATTTCCGATTTTTTTTCCGATTTTTTCAGATTTTTTCCGAATTTTTTTTCCGATTTTCTGAGATTTTTTTCCCGATTTTTCCCGATTTTTTCCGATTTTTTTCCCGATTTTTCCCGATTTTCTCCGATTTTTTTCCCGATTTTTCCCGATTTTCTCCGATTTTTTTTCCGATTTTTTCCGATTTTTTTCCCGATTTTTCCCGATTTTCTCCGATTTTTTTCCCGATTTTTTTCCGATTTTTTCCCGATTTTTTCCGATTTTTTTTCCGATTTTTTCCGATTTTTTCCGAATTTTTTTTCCGATTTTCTGAGATTTTTTTCCGATTTTTTTCCGATTTTTTCCCGATTTTTTCCGATTTTTTTTCTGATTTTTCCCGAATTTTTCCGAATTTTTTTTCCGATTTTCTGAGATTTTTTCCCGATTTTTTTCCGATTTTTTCCCGATTTTTTCCGATTTTTTTTCCGATTTTTTCCGATTTTTTCCGAATTTTTTTTCCGATTTTCTGAGATTTTTTTCCCGATTTTTTTCCCGATTTTTTTCAGATTTTTCCCGATTTTCTCCGATTTTTTTCCCGATTTTTTTCCGATTTTTCCCGATTTTTCCCGATTTTCTCCGATTTTTTTCCCGATTTTTTTCAGATTTTTTCCCGATTTATTCCGATTTTTTTTCCGATTTTTTCCGATTTTTTCCGAATTTTTTTTCCGATTTTCTGAGATTTTTTTCCCGATTTTTTTCCCGATTTTTTTCAGATTTTTCCCGATTTTCTCCGATTTTTTTCCCGACTTTTTTTCCGATTTTTCCCGATTTTTCCCGATTTTCTCCGATTTTTTTCCCGATTTTTTTTCCCGATTTTTTCCGATTTTTCCCGATTTTCTCCGATTTTTTTCCCGAATTTTCCCGATTTTCTCCGATTTTTTTCCCGATTTTTTTCCGATTTTTCCCGATTTTCTCCGATTTTTTTCCCGATTTTTTCCCGATTTTTTCCGATTTTTTTTCCGATTTTTTCCGATTTTTTTCCCGATTTTTTCCGATTTTTTTTCCCGATTTTTCCCGATTTTCTCCGATTTTTTTCCGATTTTTTCCCGATTTTTTCCGATTTTTTTTCCGATTTTTTCCGATTTTTTCCGATTTTTTTTTCCGATTTTCTGAGATTTTTTTCCCGATTTTTTCCCGATTTTTTTTCAGATTTTTTTCCGATTTTCTCCGATTTTTTTCCCGATTTTTTTCCCGATTTTTTCCGATTTTTCCGAATTTTTTTTCCGATTTTTTCCGATTTTTTCCGATTTTTTCCGATTTTTTCCGATTTTTTTTCCGATTTTTTCCCGATTTTTTCCGAATTTTTTTTCCGATTTTTTCCCGATTTTTTCCGATTTTTTTTCCGATTTTTTTCCGATTTTTTCCGATTTTTTCCGGATTTTTTTCCCGATTTTTTTCCGATTTTTCCCGATTTTCTCCGATTTTTTTCCGATTTTTTCCGATTTTTTTCCCGATTTTTCCCGATTTTCTCCGATTTTTTTCCCGATTTTTTCTCCGATTTTTTTCCCGATTTTTTCCCGATTTTTTCCGATTTTCTCCAATTTTTCTCCCGATTTTTTTCCCGATTTTTTTCAGATTTTTCCCGATTTTCTCCGATTTTTTTCCCGATTTTTTTCCGATTTTTCCCGATTTTTCCCGATTTTCTCCGATTTTTTTCCCGATTTTTTTCCCGATTTTTTCCGATTTTTCCCGATTTTCTCCGATTTTTTTCCCGATTTTTTTCCCGATTTTTTCCGATTTTTCCCGATTTTTTCCGATTTTTTTTCCGATTTTTTCCGATTTTTTTTCCGATTTTTCCCGATTTTCTCCGATTTTTTTCCCGATTTTTTTCAGATTTTTCCCGATTTTCTCCGATTTTTTTCCCGATTTTTTTCCGATTTTTCCCGATTTTTCCCGATTTTCTCCGATTTTTTTCCCGATTTTTTTCCCGATTTTTTCAGATTTTTCCCGATTTTCTCCGATTTTTTTCCCGATTTTTTCCGATTTTTCCCGATTTTTTCCAATTTTTTTTCCGATTTTTTCCGATTTTTTTTCCGATTTTTCCCGATTTTCTCCGATTTTTTTCCCGATTTTTTTCCGATTTTTCCCGATTTTTCTCCGATTTTTTTCCCGATTTTTTCCCGATTTTTTCCGATTTTCTCCGATTTTTTTCCCGATTTTTTTCCGATTTTTCCCGATTTTTCCCGATTTTCTCCGATTTTTTTCCCGATTTTTTCCGATTTTTCCCGATTTTCTCCGATTTTTTTCCCGATTTTTTTCCCGATTTTTTCCGATTTTTCCCGATTTTTTCCGATTTTTTTTCCGATTTTTCCCGAATTTTTCCGAATTTTTTTCCGATTTTTTCCGATTTTTTCCGATTTTTTTTTCCGATATTCTGAGATTTTTTTCCCGATTTTTTCCCGATTTTTTTTCAGATTTTTTTCCGATTTTCTCCGATTTTTTTCCCGATTTTTTTCCCGATTTTTTCCGATTTTTTTTCCGATTTTTTCCGATTTTTTCCGATTTTTTCCGATTTTTTCCGATTTTTTTTCCGATTTTTTCCCGATTTTTTCCGAATTTTTTTTCCGATTTTTTCCCGATTTTTTCCGATTTTTTTTCCGATTTTTTTCCGATTTTTTCCGATTTTTTCCGAATTTTTTTTTCGATTTTTTTCCGATTTTTTTCGATTTTTTCCGATTTTTTCCGATTTTTTCCGATTTTTTCCGAATTTTTTTTCCGAATTTTTTTCCGATTTTTTTTTCCGATTTTTTCCGAATTTTTTTTCCGATTTTTTTCCCAATTTTTTTCCCGATTTTTTCAGATTTTTTTCCGATTTTTCCCGATTTTCTCCGATTTTTTTCCCGATTTTTTCCCGATTTTTTCCGATTTTTTTTCCGATTTTTTCCGATTTTTCCCGATTTTCTCCATTTTTTTCCCGAATTTTCCCGATTTTCTCCGATTTTTTTCCCGATTTTTTTCCGATTTTTCCCGATTTTCCCGATTTTTTTTCAGATTTTTTTCCGATTTTCTCCGATTTTTTTTCCGATTTTTTCCCGATTTTTTCCGAATTTTTTTTCCGATTTTTTCCCGATTTTTTCCGATTTTTTTTCCGATTTTTTTCCGATTTTTTCCGATTTTTTCCGAATTTTTTTTCCGATTTTTTTCCGATTTTTTTCGATTTTTTTCCCGATTTTTTTCCGATTTTTCCCGATTTTCTCCGATTTTTTCCCGATTTTTTTCCGATTTTTTCCCGATTTTTTCCGATTTTTTTTCCGATTTTTTCCGATTTTTTTCCCGATTTTTCCCGATTTTCTCCGATTTTTTTCCCGATTTTTTTCAGATTTTTTCCCGATTTTTTCCGATTTTTTTTCCGATTTTTTCCGATTTTTTCCGAATTTTTTTATCGATTTTCTGAGATTTTTTTCCCGATTTTTTTCCGATTT
This sequence comes from Oncorhynchus clarkii lewisi, assembly GCF_045791955.1. Classification (NCBI taxonomy): domain Eukaryota; kingdom Metazoa; phylum Chordata; class Actinopteri; order Salmoniformes; family Salmonidae; genus Oncorhynchus; species Oncorhynchus clarkii. The sequence continues at coordinate 24,865 of NW_027258120.1, read as the reverse complement.
TTCCCGATTTTCTCCGATTTTTTTCCCGATTTTTTTCCGATTTTTCCCGATTTTTCCCGATTTTCTCCGATTTTTTTCCCGATTTTTTTCCCGATTTTTCCCGATTTTCTCCGATTTTTTTTCCGATATTTTCCGATTTTTTCCGAATTTTTTTTCCGGTTTTCTGAGATTTTTTTCCCGATTTTTTTCCGATTTTTCCCGATTTTCTCCGATTTTTTTCCCGATTTTTTCCCGATTTTTTTTCAGATTTTTTTCCGATTTTCTCCGATTTTTTTCCCGATTTTTTTCCCGATTTTTTCCGATTTTTTTTCCGATTTTTCCCGATTTTCTCCGATTTTTTTCCCGATTTTTTCCCGATTTTTTCCGATTTTTTCCGAATTTTTTTTCCGATTTTCTGAGATTTTTTTCCCGGTTTTTTTCCGATTTTTCCCGATTTTCTCCGATTTTTTTCCCGATTTTTTTCCGATTTTTCCCGATTTTCTCCGATTTTTTTCCGATTTTTTCCCGATTTTTTCCGATTTTTTTTCCGATTTTTTCCGATTTTTTTCCCGATTTTTCCCGATTTTCTCCGATTTTTTTCCCGATTTTTTTCAGATTTTTTCCCGATTTTTTCCGATTTTTTTTCCGATTTTTTCCGATTTTTTCCGAATTTTTTTATCGATTTTCTGTGATTTTTTTCCCGATTTTTTTCAGATTTTTCCCGATTTTCTCCGATTTTTTTCCCGACTTTTTTTCCGATTTTTCCCGATTTTTCCCGATTTTCTCCGATTTTTTTCCCGATTTTTTTTCCCGATTTTTTCCGATTTTTCCCGATTTTCTCCGATTTTTTTCCCGAATTTTCCCGATTTTCTCCGATTTTTTTCCCGATTTTTTTCCGATTTTTCCCGATTTTCTCCGATTTTTTTCCCGATTTTTTCCCGATTTTTTCCGATTTTTTTTCCGATTTTTTCCGATTTTTTTCCCGATTTTTCCCGATTTTCTCCGATTTTTTTCCCGATTTTTTTCCGATTTTTTCCCGATTTTTTCCGATTTTTTTTCCGATTTTTTCCGAATTTTTTTTCCGATTTTCTGAGATTTTTTTCCCGATTTTTTTCCGATTTTTCCCGATTTTCTCCGATTTTTTTCCCGATTTTTTCCCGATTTTTTTTCAGATTTTTTTCCGATTTTCTCCGATTTTTCCCGATTTTTTCCCGTTTTTTTTCAGATTTTTTTCCGATTTTCTCCGATTTTTTTCCCGATTTTTTTCCCGATTTTTTCCGATTTTTTTCCGATTTTTCCCGATTTTCTCCGATTTTTTCCCGATTTTTTCCGATTTTTTTTCCGATTTTTTCCGATTTTTTTTCCGATTTTTCCCGAATTTTTCCGAATTTTTTTTCCGATTTTCTGAGATTTTTTTCCGATTTTTTCCCGATTTTTTCCGATTTTTTTTCCGATTTTTCCCGAATTTTTCCGAATTTTTTTTCCGATTTTCTGAGATTTTTTTCCCGATTTTTTTCCGATTTTTTCCCGATTTTTCCCGATTTTTTTCCCGATTTTTTTCAGATTTTTCCCGATTTTCTCCGATTTTTTTCCCGATTTTTTTCCGATTTTTCCCGATTTTTCCCGATTTTCTCCGATTTTTTTCCCGATTTTTTTCCCGATTTTTCCCGATTTTCTCCGATTTTTTTTCCGATATTTTCCGATTTTTTCCGAATTTTTTTTCCGGTTTTCTGAGATTTTTTTCCCGATTTTTTTCCGATTTTTCCCGATTTTCTCCGATTTTTTTCCCGATTTTTTCCCGATTTTTTTCCCGATTTTTTCCGATTTTTTTTCCGATTTTTCCCGATTTTCTCCGATTTTTTTCCCGATTTTTTCCCGATTTTTTCCGATTTTTTCCGAATTTTTTTTCCGATTTTCTGAGATTTTTTTCCCGGTTTTTTTCCGATTTTTCCCGATTTTCTCCGATTTTTTTCCCGATTTTTTTCCGATTTTTCCCGATTTTCTCCGATTTTTTCCCGATTTTTTTCCGATTTTTTCCCGATTTTTTCCGATTTTTTTTCCGATTTTTTCCGATTTTTTTCCCGATTTTTCCCGATTTTCTCCGATTTTTTTCCCGATTTTTTTCAGATTTTTTCCCGATTTTTTCCGATTTTTTTTCCGATTTTTTCCGATTTTTTCCGAATTTTTTTATCGATTTTCTGAGATTTTTTTCCCGATTTTTTTCCCGATTTTTCCCGATTTTCTCCGATTTTTTTCCCGATTTTTTTCCGATTTTTCCCGATTTTTCCCGATTTTCTCTGATTTTTTTCCCGATTTTTTTCCCGATTTTTCCCGATTTTCTCCGATTTTTTTTCCGATATTTTCCGATTTTTTCCGAATTTTTTTTCCGGTTTTCTGAGATTTTTTTCCCGATTTTTTTCCGATTTTTCCCGATTTTCTCCGATTTTTTTCCCGATTTTTTCCCGATTTTTTTTCAGATTTTTTTCCGATTTTCTCCGATTTTTTTCCCGATTTTTTTCCCGATTTTTTCCGATTTTTTTTCCGATTTTTCCCGATTTTCTCCGATTTTTTTCCCGATTTTTTCCCGATTTTTTCCGATTTTTTCCGAATTTTTTTTCCGATTTTCTGAGATTTTTTTCCCGGTTTTTTTCCGATTTTTCCCGATTTTCTCCGATTTTTTTCCCGATTTTTTTCCGATTTTTCCCGATTTTCTCCGATTTTTTCCCGATTTTTTTCCGATTTTTTCCCGATTTTTTCCGATTTTTTTTCCGATTTTTTCCGATTTTTTTCCCGATTTTTCCCGATTTTCTCCGATTTTTTTCCCGATTTTTTTCAGATTTTTTCCCGATTTTTTCCGATTTTTTTTCCGATTTTTTCCGATTTTTTCCGAATTTTTTTATCGATTTTCTGAGATTTTTTTCCCGATTTTTTTCAGATTTTTCCCGATTTTCTCCGATTTTTTTCCCGACTTTTTTTCCGATTTTTCCCGATTTTTCCCGATTTTCTCCGATTTTTTTCCCGATTTTTTTTCCCGATTTTTTCCGATTTTTCCCGATTTTCTCCGATTTTTTTCCCGAATTTTCCCGATTTTCTCCGATTTTTTTCCCGATTTTTTTCCGATTTTTCCCGATTTTCTCCGATTTTTTTCCCGATTTTTTCCCGATTTTTTCCGATTTTTTTTCCGATTTTTTCCGATTTTTTTCCCGATTTTTCCCGATTTTCTCCGATTTTTTTCCCGATTTTTTTCCGATTTTTTCCCGATTTTTTCCGATTTTTTTTCCGATTTTTTCCGATTTTTTCCGAATTTTTTTTCCGATTTTCTGAGATTTTTTTCCCGATTTTTTTCCGATTTTTCCCGATTTTCTCCGATTTTTTTCCCGATTTTTTCCCGATTTTTTTTCAGATTTTTTTCCGATTTTCTCCGATTTTTTTCCCGATTTTTTTCCCGATTTTTTCCGATTTTTTTCCGATTTTTCCGAATTTTTTTTCCGATTTTTTCCGATTTTTTCCGATTTTTTTTCCGATTTTTTCCCGATTTTTTCCGAATTTTTTTTCCGATTTTTTCCCGATTTTTTCCGATTTTTTCCCGATTTTTTCCGATTTTTTCCGAATTTTTTTTCCGATTTTTTTCCGATTTTTTTCGATTTTTCCCGATTTTCTCCGATTTTTTTTCCGATTTTTTCCGATTTTTTTTCCGATTTTTCCCGAATTTTTCCGAATTTTTTTTCAAATTTTTTCCCGATTTTTTCCCGATTTTCTCCGATTTTTTTCCCGATTTTTTTCCGATTTTTTCCCGATTATTTCCGATTTTTTTTCCGATTTTTTCCGATTTTTTCCGAATTTTTTTCCCGATTTTCTCCGATTTTTTTCCCGATTTTTTTCCGATTTTTCCCGATTTTTTTCCGATTTTTCCCGATTTTCTCCGATTTTTTTCCCGATTTTTTCCGATTTTTTCCGATTTTTTTTCCGATTTTTTCCGATTTTTTTCCCGATTTTTCCCGATTTTCTCCGATTTTTTTCCCGATTTTTTTCCGATTTTTTCCCGATTTTTTCCGATTTTTTTTCCGATTTTTTCCGATTTTTTCCGATTTTTTTCCCGATTTTTTCCCGATTTTTTTTCAGATTTTCTCCGATTTTTTTCCCGATTTTTTTCCCGATTTTTTCCGATTTTTTTCCGATTTTTCCCGATTTTCTCCGATTTTTTCCCGATTTTTTCCGATTTTTTTTCCGATTTTTTCCGATTTTTTTTCCGATTTTTCCCGAATTTTTCCGAATTTTTTTTCCGATTTTTGAGATTTTTTTCCGATTTTTTTCCGATTTTTTCCCGATTTTTTCCGATTTTTTCCGAATTTTTTTAACGATTTTCTGAGATTTTTTTCCCGGTTTTTTTCCGATTTTTCCCGATTTTCTCCGATTTTTTTCCCGATTTTTTTCCGATTTTTCCCGATTTTCTCCGATTTTTTTCCCGATTTTTTCCGATTTTTTCCGATTTTTTTTCCGATTTTTTCCGATTTTTTTCCCGATTTTTTCCCGATTTTTTCCGATTTTTTTTCCGATTTTTTCCGATTTTTTTCCGATTTTTTCCGATTTTTTCCGATTTTTTTTCCGATTTTTTCCGAATTTTTTTTCCGATTTTCTGAGATTTTTTTCCCGATTTTTTTCCCGATTTTTTTCAGATTTTTCCCGATTTTCTCCGATTTTTTTCCCGATTTTTTTCCGATTTTTCCCGATTTTCTCCGATTTTTTCCCGATTTTTTCCGATTTTTTTTCCGATTTTTTCCGATTTTTTTTCCGATTTTTCCCGAATTTTTCCGAATTTTTTTTCCGATTTTCTGAGATTTTTTTCCCGATTTTTTTCCGATTTTTTCCCGATTTTTTCCGATTTTTTCCGAATTTTTTTTCCGATTTTCTGAGATTTTTTTCCCGGTTTTTTTCCGATTTTTCCCGATTTTCTCCGATTTTTTTCCCGATTTTTTTCCGATTTTTCCCGATTTTCTCCGATTTTTTTCCCGATTTTTTCCCGATTTTTCCCGATTTTCTCCGATTTTTTTCCCGATTTTTTCCCGATGTTTTCCGATTTTTTTTCCGATTTTTTCCGATTTTTTTCCGATTTTTCCCGATTTTCTCCGATTTTTTTCCCGATTTTTTTCCGATTTTTTCCCGATTTTTTCCGATTTTTTTTCCGATTTTTTCCGATTTTTTCCGAATTTTTTTTCCGATTTTCTGAGATTTTTTCCCCGATTTTTTTCCGATTTTTCCCGATTTTCTCCGATTTTTTCCGATTTTTTTCCCGATTTTTCCCGATTTTCTCCGATTTTTTTCCCGATTTTTTTCCGATTTTTTTTCCCGATTTTTTTCCGATTTTTCCCGATTTTCTCCGATTTTTTTCCCGATTTTTTTTCCGATTTTTTCCGATTTTTTTCCCGATTTTTCCCGATTTTCTCCGATTTTTTTCCCGATTTTTCCCGATTTTCTCCGATTTTTTTCCCGATTTTTTTCCGATTTTTTCCCGATTATTTCCGATTTTTTTTCCGATTTTTTCCGATTTTTTCCGAATATTTTTTCCGATTTTTTCCCGATTTTTTCCGATTTTTTTTCCGATTTTTTCCGATTTTTTTCCGATTTTTTCCCGATTTTTTCCGATTTTTTTTCCGATTTTTTCCGAATTTTTTTTCCGATTTTCTGAGATTTTTTTTCCCGATTTTTTTCCCGATTTTTTTCAGATTTTTCCCGATTTTCTCCGATTTTTTTCCCGATTTTTTTCCGATTTTTCCCGATTTTCTCCGATTTTTTCCCGATTTTTTCCGATTTTTTTTCCGATTTTTTCCGATTTTTTTTCCGATTTTTCCCGAATTTTTCCGAATTTTTTTTCCGATTTTCTGAGATTTTTTTCCCGATTTTTTTCCGATTTTTTCCCGATTTTTTCCGATTTTTTCCGAATTTTTTTTCCGATTTTCTGAGATTTTTTTCCCGGTTTTTTTCCGATTTTTCCCGATTTTCTCCGATTTTTTTCCCGATTTTTTTCCGATTTTTCCCGATTTTCTCCGATTTTTTTCCCGATTTTTTCCCGATTTTTCCCGATTTTCTCCGATTTTTTTCCCGATTTTTTCCCGATGTTTTCCGATTTTTTTTCCGATTTTTTCCGATTTTTTTCCCGATTTTTCCCGATTTTCTCCGATTTTTTTCCCGATTTTTTTCCGATTTTTTCCCGATTTTTTCCGATTTTTTTTCCGATTTTTTCCGATTTTTTCCGAATTTTTTTTCCGATTTTCTGAGATTTTTTCCCCGATTTTTTTCCGATTTTTCCCGATTTTCTCCGATTTTTTCCGATTTTTTTCCCGATTTTTCCCGATTTTCTCCGATTTTTTTCCCGATTTTTTTCCGATTTTTTTCCCGATTTTTTTCCGATTTTTCCCGATTTTCTCCGATTTTTTTCCCGATTTTTTTTCCGATTTTTTCCGATTTTTTTCCCGATTTTTCCCGATTTTCTCCGATTTTTTTCCCGATTTTTCCCGATTTTCTCCGATTTTTTTCCCGATTTTTTTCCGATTTTTTCCCGATTATTTCCGATTTTTTTTCCGATTTTTTCCGATTTTTTCCGAATTTTTTTTCCGATTTTCTGAGATTTTTTTCCCGATTTTTCCCGATTTTTTCCGATTTTTTTCCCGATTTTTCCCGATTTTCTCCGATTTTTTTCCCGATTTTTTTCCGATTTTTCCCGATTTTCTCCGATTTTTTTCCCGATTTTTTCCCGATTTTTTCCGATTTTTTTTCCGATTTTTTCCGATTTTTTTCCCGATTTTTCCCGATTTTTCCCGATTTTCTCCGATTTTTTTCCCGATTTTTTCCCGATTTTTTCCGATTTTTTTTCCGATTTTTTCCGATTTTTTTCCCGATTTTTCCCGATTTTCTCCGATTTTTTTCCCGATTTTTTTCCGATTTTTTTCCCGATTTTTTTCCGATTTTTCCCGATTTTCTCCGATTTTTTTCCCGATTTTTTTTCCGATTTTTTCCGATTTTTTTCCCGATTTTTCCCGATTTTCTCCGATTTTTTTCCCGATTTTTCCCGATTTTCTCCGATTTTTTTCCAGATTTTTTTCCGATTTTTTCCCGATTATTTCCGATTTTTTTTCCGATTTTTTCCGATTTTTTCCGAATTTTTTTTCCGATTTTCTGAGATTTTTTTCCCGATTTTTCCCGATTTTTTCCGATTTTTTTCCCGATTTTTCCCGATTTTTTTTCCGATTTTTTCCGATTTTTTTCCCGATTTTTCCCGATTTTCTCCGATTTTTTTCCCGATTTTTTTCCGATTTTTTCCCGATTTTTTCCGATTTTTTTTCCGATTTTTTCCGATTTTTTCCGAATTTTTTTTCCGATTTTCTGAGATTTTTTTCCCGATTTTTTTCCGATTTTTCCCGATTTTCTCCGATTTTTTTCCCGATTTTTTCCCGATTTTTTTTCAGATTTTTTTCCGATTTTCTCCGATTTTTTTCCCGATTTTTTTCCCGATTTTTTCAGATTTTTTTCCGATTTTTCCCGATTTTCTCCGATTTTTTCCCGATTTTTTCCGATTTTTTTTCCGATTTTTTCCGATTTTTTTTCCGATTTTTCCCGAATTTTTCCGAATTTTTTTTCCGATTTTCTGAGATTTTTTTCCCGATTTTTTTCCGATTTTTTCCCGATTTTTTCCGATTTTTTCCGAATTTTTTTAACGATTTTCTGAGATTTTTTTCCCGGTTTTTTTCCGATTTTTCCCGATTTTCTCCGATTTTTTTCCCGATTTTTTTCCGATTTTTCCCGATTTTCTCCGATTTTTTCCCGATTTTTTTCCGATTTTTCCCGATTTTCTCCGATTTTTTTCCCGATTTTTTCCCGATTTTTTCCGATTTTTTTTCGTATTTTTTCCGATTTTTTTCCCGATTTTTTCCCGATTTTTTCCGATTTTTTTTCCGATTTTTTCCGATTTTTTTCCGTTTTTTTCCCGATTTTTTCCGATTTTTTTTCCGATTTTTTCCGAATTTTTTTTCCGATTTTCTGAGATTTTTTTCCCGATTTTTTTCCCGATTTTTTTCAGATTTTTCCCGATTTTCTCCGATTTTTTTCCCGATTTTTTTCCGATTTTTCCCGATTTTCTCCGATTTTTTTCCGATTTTTTCCGATTTTTTTTCCGATTTTTTCCGATTTTTTTTCCGATTTTTCCCGAATTTTTCCGAATTTTTTTTCCGATTTTCTGAGATTTTTTTCCCGATTTTTTTCCGATTTTTCCCGATTTTCTCCGATTTTTTTCCCGATTTTTTTCCGATTTTTCCCGATTTTCTCCGATTTTTTTTCCGATTTTTTCCCGATTTTTTCCGATTTTTTTTCCGATTTTTTCCGATTTTTTTCCCGATTTTTCCCGATTTTCTCCGATTTTTTTCCCGATTTTTTTCCGATTTTTTTCCCGATTTTTTTCGCGATTTTTCCCGATTTTCTCCGATTTTTTTCCCGATTTTTCCCGATTTTCTCCGATTTTTTTCCCGATTTTTTTCCGATTTTTTCCCGATTATTTCCGATTTTTTTTCCGATTTTTTCCGATTTTTTCCGAATTTTTTTTCCGATTTTCTGAGATTTTTTTCCCGATTTTTCCCGATTTTTTCCGATTTTTTTCCCGATTTTTCCCGATTTTTTTTCCGATTTTTTCCGATTTTTTTCCCGATTTTTCCCGATTTTCTCCGATTTTTTTCCCGATTTTTTTCCGATTTTTTCCCGATTTTTTCCGAATTTTTTTCCGATTTTTTTTCCGATTTTTTCCGATTTTTTTTTCCGATTTTCTGAGATTTTTTTCCCGATTTTTTTCCGATTTTTCCCGATTTTCTCCGATTTTTTTCCCGATTTTTTCCCGATTTTTTTTCAGATTTTTTTCCGATTTTCTCCGATTTTTTTCCCGATTTTTTTCCCGATTTTTTCCGATTTTTTTCCGATTTTTCCCGATTTTCTCCGATTTTTTCCCGATTTTTTCCGATTTTTTTTCCGATTTTTTCCGATTTTTTTTCCGATTTTTCCCGAATTTTTCCGAATTTTTTTTCCGATTTTCTGAGATTTTTTTCCCGATTTTTTTCCGATTTTTTCCCGATTTTTTCCGATTTTTTCCGAATTTTTTTAACGATTTTCTGAGATTTTTTTCCCGGTTTTTTTCCGATTTTTCCCGATTTTCTCCGATTTTTTTCCCGATTTTTTCCCGATTTTTTTCCGATTTTTCCCGATTTTCTCCGATTTTTTTCCCGATTTTTTCCCGATTTTTTCCGATTTTTTTTCCGATTTTTTCCGATTTTTTTCCGATTTTTTCCCGATTTTTTCCGATTTTTTTTCCGATTTTTTCCGATTTTTTTCCGATTTTTTCCCGATTTTTTCCGATTTTTTTTCCGAATTTTTCCGAATTTTTTTTCCGATTTTCTGAGATTTTTTTCCCGATTTTTTTCCCGATTTTTTTCAGATTTTTCCCGATTTTCTCCGATTTTTTTTCCGATTTTTTTCCGATTTTTCCCGATTTTCTCCGATTTTTTCCCGATTTTTTCCGATTTTTTTTCCGATTTTTTCCGATTTTTTTTCCGATTTTTCCCGAATTTTTCCGAATTTTTTTTCCGATTTTCTGAGATTTTTTTCCCGATTTTTTTCCGATTTTTTCCCGATTTTTTCCGATTTTTTCCGAATTTTTTTTCCGATTTTTCTGAGATTTTTTTCCCGGTTTTTTTCCGATTTTTCCCGATTTTCTCCGATTTTTTTCCCGATTTTTTTCCGATTTTTCCCGATTTTCTCCGATTTTTTCCCGATTTTTTTCCGATTTTTCCCGATTTTTTCCGATTTTTTTTCCGATTTTTTCCGATTTTTTCCGAATTTTTTTTCCGATTTTCTGAGATTTTTTTCCCGATTTTTTTCCGATTTTTCCCGATTTTCTACGATTTTTTTCCCGATTTTATCCCGATTTTTTTTCTGATTTTTTTCCGATTTTCTCCGATTTTTTTCCCGATTTTTTTCCCGATTTTTTCCGATTTTTTTCCGATTTTTCCCGATTTTCTCCGATTTTTTCCCGATTTTTTCCCGATTTTTTCCGATTTTTTTTCCGATTTTTTCCGATTTTTTTCCCGATTTTTCCCGATTTTCTCCGATTTTTTTCCCGATTTTTTTCAGATTTTTTCCCGATTTTTTCCGATTTTTTTTCCGATTTTTTCCGATTTTTTCCGAATTTTTTTTCCGATTTTCTGAGATTTTTTTCCCGATTTTTTTCCCGATTTTTTTCAGATTTTTCCCGATTTTCTCCGATTTTTTTCCCGATTTTTTTCCGATTTTTCCCGATTTTTCCCGATTTTCTCCGATTTTTTTCCCGATTTTTTTCCCGATTTTTCCCGATTTTCTCCGATTTTTTTCCCGATTTTTTCCCGATTTTTTTCCGATTTTTCCCGATTTTCTCCGATTTTTTTCCCGATTTTTTTCCGATTTTTCCCGATTTTTCCCGATTTTCTCCGATTTTTTTCCCGATTTTTTCCGATTTTTTCCCGATTTTTTCCGATTTTTTTCCGATTTTTCCCGATTTTCTCCGATTTTTTTCCCGATTTTTTTTCCGATTTTTTCCGATTTTTTTCCCGATTTTTCCCGATTTTCTCCGATTTTTTTCCCGATTTTTCCCGATTTTCTCCGATTTTTTTCCCGATTTTTTTCCGATTTTTTCCCGATTATTTCCGATTTTTTTTCCGATTTTTTCCGATTTTTTCCGAATTTTTTTTCCGATTTTCTGAGATTTTTTTCCCGATTTTTCCCGATTTTTTCCGATTTTTTTCCCGATTTTTCCCGATTTTCTCCGATTTTTTTCCCGATTTTTTTCCGATTTTTCCCGATTTTCTCCGATTTTTTTCCCGATTTTTTCCCGATTTTTTCCGATTTTTTTTCCGATTTTTTCCGATTTTTTTCCGATTTTTCCCGATTTTCTCCGATTTTTTTCCCGATTTTTTTCCGATTTTTTCCCGATTTTTTCCGATTTTTTTTCCGATTTTTTCCGATTTTTTCCGAATTTTTTTTCCGATTTTCTGAGATTTTTTTCCCGATTTTTTTCCGATTTTTCCCGATTTTCTCCGATTTTTTTCCCGGTTTTTTTCCGATTTTTCCCGATTTTCTCCGATTTTTTTCCGATTTTTCCCGATTTTCTCCGATTTTTTCCCGATTTTTTTCCGATTTTTCCCGATTTTCTCCGATTTTTTTCCCGATTTTTTCCGATTTTTTTTCCGATTTTTTCCGATTTTTTTCCCGATTTTTCCCGATTTTCTCCGATTTTTTTCCCGATTTTTTTCAGATTTTTTCCCGATTTTTTCCGATTTTTTCCGATTTTTTTCCCGATTTTTCCCGATTTTCTCCGATTTTTTTCCCGATTTTTTTCCGATTTTTCCCGATTTTCTCCGATTTTTTTCCCGATTTTTTCCCGATTTTTTCCGATTTTTTTTCCGATTTTTTCCGATTTTTTTCCCGATTTTTCCCGATTTTCTCCGATTTTTTTCCCGATTTTTTTCCGATTTTTTCCCGATTTTTTCCGATTTTTTTTCCGATTTTTTCCGATTTTTTCCGAATTTTTTTTCCGATTTTCTGAGATTTTTTTCCCGATTTTTTTCCGATTTTTCCCGATTTTCTCCGATTTTTTTCCCGGTTTTTTTCCGATTTTTCCCGATTTTCTCCGATTTTTTTCCGATTTTTCCCGATTTTCTCCGATTTTTTCCCGATTTTTTTCCGATTTTTCCCGATTTTCTCCGATTTTTTTCCCGATTTTTTCCGATTTTTTTTCCGATTTTTTCCGATTTTTTTCCCGATTTTTCCCGATTTTCTCCGATTTTTTTCCCGATTTTTTTCAGATTTTTTCCCGATTTTTTCCGATTTTTTTTCCGATTTTTTCAGATTTTTTCCGAATTTTTTTTCCGATTTTCTGAGATTTTTTTCCCGATTTTTTTCCCGATTTTTTTCAGATTTTTCCCGATTTTCTCCGATTTTTTTCCCGATTTTTTCCCGATTTTTTCCGATTTTTTTTCCGATTTTTTCAGATTTTTTTTCCGATTTTTCCCGAATTTTTTTTCAAATTTTTCTCCGATTTTTTCCCGATTTTTCCCGATTTTCTCCGATTTTCTCCGATTTTTTTCCCGATTTTTTTCCGATTTTTTCCCGATTATTTCCGATTTTTTTTCCGATTTTTTCCGATTTTTTCCGAATTTTTTTTCCGATTTTCTGAGATTTTTTTCCCGATTTTTCCCGATTTTTTCCGATTTTTTTCCCGATTTTTCCCGATTTTCTCCGATTTTTTTCCCGATTTTTTTCCGATTTTTCCCGATTTTCTCCGATTTTTTTCCCGATTTTTTTCCCGATTTTTTCCGATTTTTTTTCCGATTTTTTCCGATTTTTTTCCCGATTTTTCCCGATTTTCTCCGATTTTTTTCCCGATTTTTTTCCGATTTTTTCCCGATTTTTTCCGATTTTTTTTCCGATTTTTTCCGATTTTTTCCGAATTTTTTTTCCGATTTTCTGAGATTTTTTTCCCGATTTTTTTCCGATTTTTCCCGATTTTCTCCGATTTTTTTCCCGATTTTTTCCCGATTTTTTTTCAGATTTTTTTCCGATTTTCTCCGATTTTTTTCCCGATTTTTTTCCCGATTTTTTCCGATTTTTTTCCGATTTTTCCCGATTTTCTCCGATTTTTTCCCGATTTTTTCCGATTTTTTCCGAATTTTTTTTCCGATTTTCTGAGATTTTTTTTCCCGGTTTTTTTCCGATTTTTCCCGATTTTCTCCGATTTTTTTCCCGATTTTTTTCCGATTTTTCCCGATTTTCTCCGATTTTTTCCCGATTTTTTTCCCGATTTTTTCCGATTTTTTTCCGATTTTTCCCGATTTTCTCCGATTTTTTCCCGATTTTTTCCGATTTTTTCCGAATTTTTTTTCCGATTTTCTGAGATTTTTTTTCCCGGTTTTTTTCCGATTTTTCCCGATTTTCTCCGATTTTTTTCCCGATTTTTTTCCGATTTTTCCCGATTTTCTCCGATTTTTTCCCGATTTTTTTCCGATTTTTCCCGATTTTCTCCGATTTTTTTCCCGATTTTTTCCGATTTTTTCCGATTTTTTTTCCGATTTTTTCCGATTTTTTTCCCGATTTTTCCCGATTTTCTCCGATTTTTTTCCCGATTTTTTTCAGATTTTTTCCCGATTTTTCCAGATTTTTTCCGATTTTTTCCGATTTTTTTCCCGATTTTTCCCGATTTTCTCCGATTTTTTTCCCGATTTTTTTCCGATTTTTCCCGATTTTCTCCGATTTTTCCCGATTTTTTCCCGATTTTTTCCGATTTATTTTCAGATTTTTTCCGATTTTTTCCGAATTTTTTTTCCGATTTTTCCCGATTATTTCCGAATTTTTTTTCCGATTTTCTCCGATTTTTTTCCCGATTTTTTTCGATTTTTCCCGATTTTCTCCGATTTTTTTCCCGATTTTTTCCCGATTTTTTTCCGATTTTTCCCGATTTTCTCCGATTTTTTTCCCGATTTTTTTCCGATTTTTCCCGATTTTTCCCGATTTTCTCCGATTTTTTTCCCGATTTTTTCCCGATTTTTTCCCGATTTTTTTCCGATTTTTCCCGATTTTCTCCGATTTTTTTCCCGATTTTTTTTCCGATTTTTTCCGATTTTTTTCCCGATTTTTCCCGATTTTCTCCGATTTTTTTTCCCGATTTTTCCCGATTTTCTCCGATTTTTTTCCCGATTTTTTTCCGATTTTTTCCCGATTATTTCCGATTTTTTTTCCGATTTTTTCCGATTTTTTCCGAATTTTTTTTCCGATTTTCTGAGATTTTTTTCCCGATTTTTCCCGATTTTTTCCGATTTTTTTCCCGATTTTTCCCGATTTTCTCCGATTTTTTTCCCGATTTTTTTCCGATTTTTCCCGATTTTCTCCGATTTTTTTCCCGATTTTTTCCCGATTTTTTCCGATTTTTTTTCCGATTTTTTCCGATTTTTTTCCCGATTTTTCCCGATTTTCTCCGATTTTTTTCCCGATTTTTTTCCGATTTTTTCCCGATTTTTTCCGATTTTTTTTCCGATTTTTTCCGATTTTTTCCGAATTTTTTTTCCGATTTTCTGAGATTTTTTTCCCGGTTTTTTTCCGATTTTTCCCGATTTTCTCCGATTTTTTTCCGATTTTTCCCGATTTTCTCCGATTTTTTCCCGATTTTTTTCCGATTTTTCCCGATTTTCTCCGATTTTTTTCCCGATTTTTTCCGATTTTTTTTCCGATTTTTTCCGATTTTTTTCCCGATTTTTCCCGATTTTCTCCGATTTTTTTCCCGATTTTTTTCAGATTTTTTCCCGATTTTTTCCGATTTTTTTTCCGATTTTTTCCGATTTTTTCCGAATTTTTTTTCCGATTTTCTGAGATTTTTTTCCCGATTTTTTTCCCGATTTTTTTCAGATTTTTCCCGATTTTCTCCGATTTTTTTCCCGATTTTTTCCCGATTTTTTTTCCGATTTTTTCAGATTTTTTTTCCGATTTTTCCCGAATTTTTTTTCAAATTTTTTTCCGATTTTCTCCGATTTTTTCCCGATTTTTCCCGATTTTCTCCGATTTTTTTCCCGATTTTTTTCCGATTTTTTCCCGATTATTTCCGATTTTTTTTCCGATTTTTTCCGATTTTTTCCGAATTTTTTTTCCGATTTTCTGAGATTTTTTTCCCGATTTTTCCCGATTTTTTCCGATTTTTTTCCCGATTTTTCCCGATTTTCTCCGATTTTTTTCCCGATTTTTTTCCGATTTTTCCCGATTTTCTCCGATTTTTTTCCCGATTTTTTCCGATTTTTTTTCCGATTTTTTCCGATTTTTTTCCCGATTTTTCCCGATTTTCTCCGATTTTTTTCCCGATTTTTTTCCGATTTTTTCCCGATTTTTTCCGATTTTTTTTCCGATTTTTTTCCCGATTTTTTCCCGATTTTTTTTCAGATTTTTTTCCGATTTTCTCCGATTTTTTTCCCGATTTTTTTCCGATTTTTTCCGATTTTTTTCCGATTTTTCCCGATTTTCTCCGATTTTTTCCCGATTTTTTCCGATTTTTTTCCCGATTTTTCCCGATTTTCTCCGATTTTTTTCCCGATTTTTTTCCGATTTTTCCCGATTTTCTCCGATTTTTTTCCCGATTTTTTCCGATTTTTTTTCCGATTTTTTCCGATTTTTTTCCCGATTTTTCCCGATTTTCTCCGATTTTTTTCCCGATTTTTTTCCGATTTTTTCCCGATTTTTTCCGATTTTTTTTCCGATTTTTTTCCCGATTTTCTGAGATTTTTTTCCCGATTTTTTTCCGATTTTTCCCGATTTTCTCCGATTTTTTCCCGATTTTTTTCCGATTTTTCCCGATTTTCTCCGATTTTTTTCCCGATTTTTTCCGATTTTTTTCCGATTTTTTCCGATTTTTTTCCCGATTTTTCCCGATTTTCTCCGATTTTTTTCCCGATTTTTTTCAGATTTTTTCCCGATTTTTTCCGATTTTTTTTCCGATTTTTTCAGATTTTTTCCGAATTTTTTTTCCGATTTTCTGAGATTTTTTTCCCGATTTTTTTCCCGATTTTTTTCAGATTTTTCCCGATTTTTTTTCCGATTTTTTCAGATTTTTTTTCCGATTTTTCCCGAATTTTTTTTCAAATTTTTTTTCCGATTTTCTCCGATTTTTTCCCGATTTTTCCCGATTTTCTCCGATTTTTTTCCCGATTTTTTTCCGATTTTTTCCCGATTATTTCCGATTTTTTCCGAATTTTTTTTCCGATTTTCTGAGATTTTTTTCCCGATTTTTCCCGATTTTTTCCGATTTTTTTCCCGATTTTTCCCGATTTTCTCCGATTTTTTTCCCGATTTTTTTCCGATTTTTCCCGATTTTCTCCGATTTTTTTCCCGATTTTTTCCGATTTTTTTTCCGATTTTTTCCGATTTTTTTCCCGATTTTTCCCGATTTTCTCCGATTTTTTTCCCGATTTTTTTCCGATTTTTTCCCGATTTTTTCCGATTTTTTTTCCGATTTTTTTCCCGATTTTTTCCCGATTTTTTTTCAGATTTTTTTCCGATTTTCTCCGATTTTTTTCCCGATTTTTTTCCCGATTTTTTCCGATTTTTTTCCGATTTTTCCCGATTTTCTCCGATTTTTTCCCGATTTTTTCCGATTTTTTTCCCGATTTTTCCCGATTTTCTCCGATTTTTTTCCCGATTTTTTTCCGATTTTTCCCGATTTTCTCCGATTTTTTTCCCGATTTTTTCCGATTTTTTTTCCGATTTTTTCCGATTTTTTTCCCGATTTTTCCCGATTTTCTCCGATTTTTTTCCCGATTTTTTTCCGATTTTTTCCCGATTTTTTCCGATTTTTTTTCCGATTTTTTTCCCGATTTTCTGAGATTTTTTTCCCGATTTTTTTCCGATTTTTCCCGATTTTCTCCGATTTTTTTCCCGATTTTTTCCCGATTTTTTTTCAGATTTTTTTCCGATTTTCTCCGATTTTTTTCCCGATTTTTTTCCCGATTTTTTCCGATTTTTTTCCGATTTTTCCCGATTTTCTCCGATTTTTTCCCGATTTTTTCCGATTTTTTCCGAATTTTTTTTCCGATTTTCTGAGATTTTTTTTCCCGTTTTTTTTCCGATTTTTCCCGATTTTCTCCGATTTTTTTCCCGATTTTTTTCCGATTTTTCCCGATTTTCTCCGATTTTTTCCCGATTTTTTTCCGATTTTTCCCGATTTTCTCCGATTTTTTTCCCGATTTTTTCCCGATTTTTTCCGATTTTTTCCGATTTTCTCCGATTTTTTTCCCGATTTTTTTCCGATTTTTCCCGATTTTCTCCGATTTTTCCCGATTTTTTCCCGATTTTTTCCGATTTATTTTCAGATTTTTTCCGATTTTTTCCGAATTTTTTTTCCGATTTTTCCCGATTATTTCCGAATTTTTTTTCCGATTTTTCCCGATTATTTCCGAATTTTTTTTCCGATTTTCTCAGATTTTTTTCCCGATTCTTTTCGATTTTTCCCGATTTTCTCCGATTTTTTTCCCGATTTTTTCCCGATTTTTTTCCGATTTTTCCCGATTTTCTCCGATTTTTTTCCCGATTTTTTTCCGATTTTTCCCGATTTTTCCCGATTTTCTCCGATTTTTTTCCCGATTTTTTCCCGATTTTTTCCCGATTTTTTCCGATTTTTATCCGATTTTTCCCGATTTTCTCCGATTTTTTTCCCGATTTTTTTCCGATTTTTTCCCGATTATTTCCGATTTTTTTTCCGATTTTTTCCGATTTTTTCCGAATTTTTTTTCCGATTTTCTTAGATTTTTTTCCCGATTTTTCCCGATTTTTTCCGATTTTTTCCCGATTTTTCCCGATTTTCTCCGATTTTTTTCCCGATTTTTTTCCGATTTTTTCCCGATTATTTCCGATTTTTTTTCCGATTTTTTCCGATTTTTTCCGAATTTTTTTTCCGATTTTCTGAGATTTTTTTCCCGATTTTTCCCGATTTTCTCCGATTTTTTTCCCGATTTTTTCCCGATTTTTTTTCAGATTTTTTTCCGATTTTCTCCGATTTTTTTCCCGATTTTTTTCCCGATTTTTCCCGATTTTCTCCGATTTTTTTCCCGATTTTTTTCCCGATTTTTTCCGATTTTTTTCCGATTTTTCCCGATTTTCACCGATTTTTTCCCGATTTTTTCCGATTTTTTTTCCGATTTTTTCCGATTTTTTCCGAATTTTTTTTCTGATTTTTTCCGATTTTTTCCGATTTTTTTTCCGATTTTTCCCGATTTTTTCCGAATTTTTTTTCCCGATTTTCTCCGATTTTTTTCCCGATTTTTCCCGATTTTCTCCGATTTTTTTCCCGATTTTTTCCCGATTTTTTCCGATTTATTTTCCGATTTTTTCCGATTTTTTCCGAATTTTTTTTCCGATTTTCTCCGATTTTTTTCCCGATTTTTTTCCGATTTTTCCCGATTTTCTCCGATTTTTTCCCCGATTTTTTCCCGATTTTTTCCGATTTTTTCCGAATTTTTTTTCCGATTTTCTCCGATTTTTTTCCGGTTTTTTTCCGATTTTTCCCGATTTTCTCCGATTTTTTCCCCGATTTTTTCCCGATTTTTCCCGATTTTTTCCGAATTTTTTTTCCGATTTTCTCCGATTTTTTTCCCGATTTTTCCCGATTTTCTCCGATTTTTTTCCCGATTTTTTCCCGATTTTTTCCGATTTATTTTCCGATTTTTTCCGATTTTTTCCGAATTTTTTTTCCGATTTTTCCCGATTTTCTCCGATTTTTTTCCCGATTTTTTCCCGATTTTTTTCCGATTTTTCCCGATTTTTCCCGATTTTCTCCGATTTTTTTCCCGATTATTTTCCCGATTTTTCCCGATTTTCTCCGATTATTTTCCCGATTTTTCCCGATTTTTTCCGATTTTTTCCCGATTTTCTCCGATTTTTTTCCGATTTTTCCCGATTTTCTCCGATTTTTTCCCGATTTTTTCCGATTTTTTTTCCGATTTTCTCCGATTTTTTTCCCGATTTTTCCCGATTTTCTCCGATTTTTTTCCCGATTTTTCCCGATTTTTTCCGAATTTTTTTTCCGATTTTCTCCGATTTTTTTCCCGATTTTTCCCGATTTTCTCCGATTTTTTTCCCGATTTTTTCCCGATTTTTTCCGATTTTTTTCCCGATTTTCTCCGATTTTTTTCCCGATTTTTTTCCGATTTTTCCCGATTTTCTCCGATTTTTTCCCGATTTTTTCCGATTTTTTTTCCGATTTTTTCCGATTTTTTCCGAATTTTTTTTCCGATTTTTTCCGATTTTTTCCGAATTTTTTTTCCGATTTTTCCCGATTTTCTCCGATTTTTTTCCCGATTTTTTCCCCGATTTTTTTCCGATTTTTCCCGATTTTCTCCGATTTTTTTCCCGATTTTTTCCCGATTTTTTTCCGATTTTTCCCGATTTTCTCCGATTTTTTTCCCGATTTTTTCCGAATTTTTTTTTCCGATTTTTCCCGATTTTCTCCGATTTTTTTCCCGATTTTTTCCCGATTTTTTTCCGATTTTTCCCGATTTTCTCCGATTTTTTTCCCGATTTTTTCCCGATTTTTTTCCGATTTTTCCCGATTTTCTCCGATTTTTTTCCCGATTTTTTTCCGATTTTTCCCGATTTTCTCCGATTTTTTCCCCGATTTTTTCCCGATTTTTTCCGAATTTTTTTTCCGATTTTTTCCGATTTTTTCCGATTTTTTTTCCGATTTTTCCCGATTTTTCCCGATTTTCTCCGATTTTTTTCCCGATTTTTTCCCGATTTTTTCCGATTTATTTTCCGATTTTTTCCGATTTTTTCCGAATTTTTTTTCCGATTTTCTCCGATTTTTTTCCCGATTATTTTTCCGATTTTTCCCGATTTTCTCCGATTTTTTTCCCGATTTTTTCCCGATTTTTTTCCGATTTTTCCCGATTTTCTCCGATTTTTTTCCCGATTTTTTTCCGATTTTTCCCGATTTTCTCCGATTTTTTCCCCGATTTTTTCCCGATTTTTTCCGAATTTTTTTTCCGATTTTTTCCGATTTTTTCCGATTTTTTTTCCGATTTTTCCCGATTTTTTCCGAATTTTTTTTCCGATTTTCTCCGATTTTTTTCCCGATTTTTTCCCGATTTTTTCCGATTTATTTTCCGATTTTTTCCGATTTTTTCCGAATTTTTTTTCCGATTTTCTCCGATTTTTTTCCCGATTTTTTTCCGATTTTTCCCGATTTTCTCCGATTTTTTTCCCGATTTTTTCCCGATTTTTTCCCGATTTTCTCCGATTTTTTTCCCGATTTTTTCCGATTTATTTTCCGATTTTTTCCGATTTTTTCCGAATTTTTTTTCCGATTTTTTTCCCGATTTTTTTCCGATTTTTCCCGATTTTCTCCGATTATTTTCCCGATTTTTCCCGATTTTTTCCGATTTTTTTCCCGATTTTCTCCGATTTTTTTCCCGATTTTTTTCCGATTTTTCCCGATTTTCTCCGATTTTTTCCCGATTTTTTCCGATTTTTTTTACGATTTTTTCCGATTTTTTCCGAATTTTTTTTCCGATTTTTCCCGATTTTCTCCGATTTTTTTCCCGATTTTTTCCCGATTTTTTTCCGATTTTTCCCGATTTTCTCCGATTTTTTTCCCGATTTTTTTCCGATTTTCTCCGATTTTTTCCCCGATTTTTTCCCGATTTTTTCCGATTTTTTCCGAATTTTTTTTCCGATTTTCTCCGATTTTTTTCCCGATTTTTTTCCGATTTTTCCCGATTTTCTCCGATTTTTTCCCCGATTTTTTCCCGATATTTCCCGATTTTTTCCGAATTTTTTTTCCGATTTTTTCCGATTTTTTTCCCGATTTTTTTCCGATTTTTCCCGATTTTCTCCGATTTTTTCCCGATTTTTTCCGATTTTTTTTCCGATTTTTTCCGATTTTTTCCGAATTTTTTTTCCGATTTTTCCCGATTTTCTCCGATTTTTTTCCCGATTTTTTCCCGATTTTTTTCCGATTTTTCCCGATTTTCTCCGATTTTTTTCCCGATTTTTTTCCGATTTTCTCCGATTTTTTCCCCGATTTTTTCCCGATTTTTTCCGATTTTTTCCGAATTTTTTTTCCGATTTTCTCCGATTTTTTTCCCGATTTTTTTCCGATTTTTCCCGATTTTCTCCGATTTTTTCCCCGATTTTTTCCCGATATTTCCCGATTTTTTCCGAATTTTTTTTCCGATTTTTTCCGATTTTTTTCCCGATTTTTTTTCAGATTTTTCCCGATTTTTTCCGATTTTTTCCGAATTTTTTTTCCGATTTTTTCCGATTTTTTTCCCGATTTTTTTTCAGATTTTTCCCGATTTTTTCCGATTTTTTTCCCGATTTTTTTTCCGATTTTTTCCGATTTTCTCCGATTTTTTTCCCGATTTTTTTCCGATTTTTCCCGATTTTCTCCGATTTTTTTCCCGATTTTTTCCCGAATTTTTCCGAATTTTTTTTCCGATTTTTCCCGATTTTCTCCGATTTTTTTCCCGATTTTTTTCCGATTTTTCCCGATTTTCTCCGATTTTTTTCCCGATTTTTTTCCGATTTTTCCCGATTTTCTCCGATTTTTTTCCCGATTTTTTTCCGATTTTTCCCGATTTTCTCCGATTTTTTTCCCGATTTTTTTTCCGATTTTTCCCGATTTTCTCCGATTTTTTTCCCGATTTTTTCCCGATTTTTTTCCGATTTTTCCCGAATTTCTCCGATTTTTTCCCCGATTTTTTCTCGATTTTTTCCGATTTTTTCCGAATTTTTTTTCCGATTTTCTCCGATTTTTTTCCCGATTTTTTTCCGATTTTTCCCGATTTTCTCCGATTTTTTCCCCGATTTTTTCCCGATTTTTCCCGATTTTTTCCGAATTTTTTTTCCGATTTTCTCCGATTTTTTTCCCGATTTTTCCCGATTTTCTCCGATTTTTTTCCCGATTTTTTCCCGATTTTTTCCGATTTTTTTCCCGATTTTCTCCGATTTTTTTCCCGATTTTTTTCCGATTTTTCCCGATTTTCTCCGATTTTTTCCCGATTTTTTCCGATTTTTTTTCCGATTTTTTCCGATTTTTTCCGAATTTTTTTTCCGATTTTTCCCGATTTTCTCCGATTTTTTTCCCGATTTTTTCCCGATTTTTTTCCGATTTTCCCGATTTTCTCCGATTTTTTTCCCGATTTTTTCCCGATTTTTTTCCGATTTTTCCCGATTTTCTCCGATTTTTTTCCAGATTTTTTCCGAATTTTTTTTCCGATTTTTCCCGATTTTCTCCGATTTTTTTCCCGATTTTTTCCCGATTTTTTTCCGAATTTTCCCGATTTTCTCCGATTTTTTTCCCGATTTTTTTCCGATTTTTCCCGATTTATTTTCCGATTTTTTCCGATTTTTTCCGAATTTTTTTTCCGATTTTTCCCGATTTTTCCCGATTTTCTCCGATTTTTTTCCCGATTTTTTCCCGATTTTTTCCGATTTATTTTCCGATTTTTTCCGATTTTTTCCGAATTTTTTTTCCGATTTTCTCCGATTTTCTCCGATTTTTTTCCCGATTTTTTCCCGATTTTTTTCCGATTTTTCCCGATTTTCTCCGATTTTTTTCCCGATTTTTTTCCGATTTTTCCCGATTTTCTCCGATTTTTTCCCCGATTTTTTCCCGATTTTTTCCGAATTTTTTTTCCGATTTTTTCCGATTTTTTCCGATTTTTTTTCCGATTTTTCCCGATTTTTTCCGAATTTTTTTTCCGATTTTCTCCGATTTTTTTCCCGATTTTTCCCGATTTTCTCCGATTTTTTTCCCGATTTTTTCCCGATTTTTTCCGATTTTTTCCGATTTTTCCCGATTTTCTCCGATTTTTTTCCCGATTTTTTTCCGATTTTTCCCGATTTTCTCCGATTTTTTTCCCGATTTTTTCCCGATTTTTTTCCGATTTTTCCCGATTTTCTCCGATTTTTTTCCCGATTTTTTTCCGATTTTTCCCGAATTTCTCCGATTTTTTCCCCGATTTTTTCTCGATTTTTTCCGATTTTTTCCGAATTTTTTTTCCGATTTTCTCCGATTTTTTTCCCGATTTTTTTCCGATTTTTCCCGATTTTCTCCGATTTTTTCCCCGATTTTTTCCCGATTTTTCCCGATTTTTTCCGAATTTTTTTTCCGATTTTCTCCGATTTTTTTCCCGATTTTTCCCGATTTTCTCCGATTTTTTTCCCGATTTTTTCCCGATTTTTTCCGATTTTTTTCCCGATTTTCTCCGATTTTTTTCCCGATTTTTTTCCGATTTTTCCCGATTTTCTCCGATTTTTTCCCGATTTTTTCCGATTTTTTTTCCGATTTTTTTCCGATTTTTTCCGAATTTTTTTTCCGATTTTTCCCGATTTTCTCCGATTTTTTTCCCGATTTTTTCCGATTTTTTTTCCGATTTTTTCCGATTTTTTCCGAATTTTTTTTCCGATTTTTCCCGATTTTCTCCGATTTTTTTCCCGATTTTTTCCCGATTTTTTTCCGATTTTTCCCGATTTTCTCCGATTTTTTCCCGATTTTTTCCGATTTTTTCCGAATTTTTTTTCCGATTTTTTCCGATTTTTTCCGATTTTTTTCCCGATTTTTCCCGATTTTCTCCGATTTTTTTCCCGATTTTTTCCCGATTTTTTCCGATTTATTTTCAGATTTTTTCCGATTTTTTCCGAATTTTTTTTCCGATTTTTCCCGATTTTCTCCGATTTTTTTCCGATTTTTTCCCGATTTTTTTCCGATTTTTCCCGATTTTTCCCGATTTTCTCCGATTTTTTTCCCGATTATTTTCCCGATTTTTCCCGATTTTCTCCGATTATTTTCCCGATTTTTCCCGATTTTTTCCGATTTTTTCCCGATTTTCTCCGATTTTTTTCCGATTTTTCCCGATTTTCTCCGATTTTTTCCCGATTTTTTCCGATTTTTTTTCCGATTTTCTCCGATTTTTTTCCCGATTTTTCCCGATTTTCTCCGATTTTTTTCCCGATTTTTCCCGATTTTTTCCGAATTTTTTTTCCGATTTTCTCCGATTTTTTTCCCGATTTTTCCCGATTTTCTCCGATTTTTTTCCCGATTTTTTCCCGATTTTTTCCGATTTTTTTCCCGATTTTCTCCGATTTTTTTCCCGATTTTTTTCCGATTTTTCCCGATTTTCTCCGATTTTTTCCCGATTTTTTCCGATTTTTTTTCCGATTTTTTCCGATTTTTTCCGAATTTTTTTTCCGATTTTTTCCGATTTTTTCCGAATTTTTTTTCCGATTTTTCCCGATTTTCTCCGATTTTTTTCCCGATTTTTTCCCGATTTTTTTCCGATTTTTCCCGATTTTCTCCGATTTTTTTCCCGATTTTTTCCCGATTTTTTTCCGATTTTTCCCGATTTTCTCCGATTTTTTTCCCGATTTTTTCCGAATTTTTTTTCCGATTTTTCCCGATTTTCTCCGATTTTTTTCCCGATTTTTTCCCGATTTTTTTCCGATTTTTCCCGATTTTCTCCGATTTTTTTCCCGATTTTTTCCCGATTTTTTTCCGATTTTTCCCGATTTTCTCCGATTTTTTTCCCGATTTTTTTCCGATTTTTCCCGATTTTCTCCGATTTTTTCCCCGATTTTTTCCCGATTTTTTCCGAATTTTTTTTCCGATTTTTTCCGATTTTTTCCGATTTTTTTTCCGATTTTTCCCGATTTTTCCCGATTTTCTCCGATTTTTTTCCCGATTTTTTCCCGATTTTTTCCGATTTATTTTCCGATTTTTTCCGATTTTTTCCGAATTTTTTTTCCGATTTTCTCCGATTTTTTTCCCGATTATTTTTCCGATTTTTCCCGATTTTCTCCGATTTTTTTCCCGATTTTTTCCCGATTTTTTTCCGATTTTTCCCGATTTTCTCCGATTTTTTTCCCGATTTTTTTCCGATTTTTCCCGATTTTCTCCGATTTTTTCTCCGATTTTTTCCCGATTTTTTCCGAATTTTTTTTCCGATTTTTTCCGATTTTTTCCGATTTTTTTTCCGATTTTTCCCGATTTTTTCCGAATTTTTTTTCCGATTTTCTCCGATTTTTTTCCCGATTTTTTCCCGATTTTTTCCGATTTATTTTCCGATTTTTTCCGATTTTTTCCGAATTTTTTTTCCGATTTTCTCCGATTTTTTTCCCGATTTTTTTCCGATTTTTCCCGATTTTCTCCGATTTTTTTCCCGATTTTTTCCCGATTTTTTCCCGATTTTCTCCGATTTTTTTCCCGATTTTTTCCGATTTATTTTCCGATTTTTTCCGATTTTTTCCGAATTTTTTTTCCGATTTTCTCCGATTTTTTTCCCGATTTTTT